>NC_072456.1:27464668-27627168 GCF_027596085.1 Anoplopoma fimbria
CACTAGTACTACCAATACTACTAATACTACTAATACCACTAATACTACTAATACTACTAATACCACTAATACCACTAATACTACTAATACCACTAATACCACTAATACTACTAATACTACTAATACCACTAATACTACTACTAATACTACTAGTACTACTAATACTACTAATACTACTATTAATAATACCACTAATACTACTAATACCACTAGTACTAGTAATACTACTAGTACTACTAATACTACTAATACCTATAATACCATTAGTACTACTAATACTACTAATACCACTAATACTACTAATACCACTAGTACTAATACCACTAGTACCACTAGTACCAGTAGTACCAGTAGTACCAGTAGTACCAGTAGTACCAGTAGTAGTGGACATGTGAGGATGGTAGCAGTCTGTGGGGATAACAAGGAGATATCCTCACATGAACCCAGCAGTGAGGCATTCAGGGCCTTCTCTCTCTCTCAGCCTGAGCTTTGCTTTATTGATGCCTCATCGTCACATGTGCAGAGGCAGAGCTGGAGTCAGGAAACAGAGAATGTTCCCCTCAAAGCTCCTGCAGAGACACCCTCACATGACAACCAACGAGGGGCTTATTTATTATCTACATTATTGCTATTTCTAGTTCTTAATATTCAGTATGTACAAAGGAAGGTTGTGTAAACATGCACGTCTTGTCCAGCCACCTATTTGATGATGAGAATACATGTATTTAATGTGGTTAAATGGTTGCATATTGTCCCCATTTCACCATTTTAACAGGATTTCTCAGCTCTATGAAACAGTGACGTGTTTTTGCACAGTGATCACCATGACAACTGTTCCAGTAGGTCGATGGATACTTTATTGATCAAGAGGGAAATTGAGGCATCCATTAGCTAATACGACACATACAGAACACTGAGGGCTAAAGAGTAGAAACACTGCTACCACAGACTGTATATAGAGTATATAAGAATAGGACGTAGTCATGGTGACGTCACTCATTGGTTTGTGGATGTTATGAAGCCTCTAGTTGTGTTTTTGGCCGTCACCATCTTGTTTTTCTGCAACCAGTGAACAGGAAGTGACCATATATGGACTGAGGAGGAGTGACGTAGAGACGCCGTATACGTCTCTGGTGTCGACCTGTCAATCAGTGTGTAGCCCCGCCCTAAAGCATCCCCTGCTTTATGGTCTGTTTGACTCTAAATGGAGCATCATTTACTAAATGAACATCATGCTGTATTGAAGAAGACTTGAAACTAGAGATTGAGACCATAAACTCATGTTTACAATGTTTACTGAGGGAATAAATCAAGAGAGAAGTAGAGTCATTTTCTCATAGACTTCTATACAACCAGAGGAGTCGCCCCCTGGTGGACAGGAGAGAGAATGCAGCTTTAAGACCCCCCTGTCTCTATAATATGTGCTAATGTGATTAAAGAGTAATTTAAAAGATAAATATATAAACAAATGCAGATTGTGCGTGAAGCTATCACAGCATGTGCAGCCTGCGTCGGTCTGAGGCTCCATGTGTCTCTGTAATGAGATGTAATTGGCTATTGGAGCGGAGGGGGGGTGACCTTTAGATCATCAGCCGTGCTTCATCCGTCTCTGGTGATTTGCTCCCTCGTGGTCTGAGCTCCAAATCACACCAGGAACAAGGATTCTAGGAAAATAAAGAGCGTAGTTCTTTTAGTGTATTTAAAGGCTTTAGTGCAGTGGTGGTTGTTGTTGTTGTTGTTGTTGTTGTTGTTGTTGTTGTCCCTGTTGTTTACTTTCTACGGCGTACATTCCATCTTTGAGCCGAGGAGGAGAGGAAATGTGGAAATGATTACAGTAACGGGGGACAGGGGAGGGGTTTCATTTGGCTCTCCGTTACGTCTCCTCCTGCCTATTTACTCAATTAGTGTTGCTGGCTGCTGAACACAAACCTCTCACAGATGATGTGAGTCGCTGCTCTTATCAGCCTTTTAAAAAACAACATTTGTTTGTGCTGCATGTCTCTTAACATTCTATCTCGTATTTAATGAAAACTTTAAGGCATTACTGGTGCTGTTTTCAACATACCTCATCTACAAACTGTTGGAAATTAGGAACTGTAACTCTGTTTACATGCTGGATTCAGGGAACATCAATAGATTTCATTCAAAGCGATTTACAGAAACAATTGTGTTTCATTTCCTGACAAATCTCAGAACCCAGATCTGTTTTTTTCTTGTTGCTGAAGGTTGAAAAGTGTTGAACTTTGGATAAAACGCTGCACTCATAGCTGGTGCTTTTTTTTTTTACCCAGCTGTCCAATCAGAGTGGAGGAGGGGCGGGACAAATACCACAAAGACCAACAGTCACACTATCATCTTTGTCATTTAAAAGGCAACAATATACCTAATAATAACGTTTATTTAGCACTGAAATTAGGATATATTAAGCATTTTGCAAAAAAGAAAAAACAGGAGAAGCTCTGCTCCTGGAGGAGGAGGAGGAGGAGGAGGGAGGAGGAGGAGGAGGAGGAGGCCAGGAGCTGAGCTCTCCTCCTCCCTCCAGAGCTCCGGCTGCAGGTCAAAGGCTGCGGTGAAGCCGGATCTGGGTCTGTCCACGGTGGACTGGTCTCTGCTGGATCTGGGTCTGTCCACGGTGGACTGGTCTCTGCTGGATCTGGGTCTGTCCACGGTGGACTGGTCTCTGCTGGATCTGGGTCTGTCCACGGTGGACTGGTCTCTGCTGGATCTGGGTCTGTCCACGGTGGACTGGTCTCTGCTGGATCTGGGTCTGTCCACGGTGGACTGGTCTCTGCTGGATCTGGGTCTGTCCACGGTGGACTGGTCTCTGCTGGAGTCTGAGCTGAAGGAGTTTCTGGTGAACCTTCATGATTTCATCTGGTTTCTCCAGAATCCGACCCGGTGGCTCCGATGACGAGCTTTAAGAATAACTTTATAGAAACAGACGATCTTCTCTCTGATGGTCTGGTTTACTGATGGAGGTCTATAGAGGATCAGGACTAAACTGAGACTGGTTCAGGACCAGTTAAAAGTCGTCTTTAACTGAGGACCTAGAGAGGGCTAACTGGAGACAGATTCTGCTGACTTGTGGAACCAGAGAGTTGTTTATCGATATGTGACGTCTCTGTTTGACCTTCTCTCTCTGTGATAACATGCAGACAAAGCAGAGTCAGACACTGAGAGCGAGGGAAGAAAAACAACGAGGAACGAGGGTCTCTATGTACTTTGGCTCGCTCTAGACTTTGCTGGTTAAACTTCCTCCTTCTCACATGATTCAAAGTGTGTGTGTGTGGGGGGGGGGGGGGGGGCACGGGCACGACGACAACCTGCTGGTGGTCACCTGATCTGAGGACTCAGAGAAACGAACACTAACACTGTTTTTATTCCTTCACATAAAACAGAGAACGTTATTTTACCGACCGTTAAGATAGTTTATTGTCCCCCCCCCATCGGGTGGAACCAATAGAGCCTGTGACTGGAGGGGAGGATCTTTAGATAATAAAGACTTCTTTTATATCGGTCAGCGAGGCTTAACTGTGTCACGGACCTTGTGACCGTGTTATCAAGCAGGAAATGTCTTGTCTCAAACTTCCTGGAAGGCAAGTGAGGCTGTGGCAGCAAAATAATGGGGAAAGGAGATTTAGCAGTTTCATTTTGAGGCTCCTTAACTTCTTTCTGAACCAGTTTTTTCATATTTTTGTTCTTGTGGAAAAGGAATACAAAGAATAGTGTGAGAAAGAAGTCCTTTTAGTCTGACCCATGACTTACAGCTTCATAAGTATATTACATATAGATATAAACCAACATGACCCGCTGGTCAATCATTTAGGGAACTCACCTCTTCCTCTTTGAGCCCTTAAAGGGCCAGCGTGCAGCATTTCATCAGTGTACAGTCACCTGAAACTAAGAACTGCTGTGTTTTCGTTAGCTTAGATTGAGTCCTTCATATCTACATGGACGATATCCAGCATGTTGCAGCGCCATGTTTCTACTGTAGCCCAGAAGGGACAATTCCAACACCGACTCTAGAGAGAGACTTTTTTACGTTTTTACGTTACCTGGAGACCCCCGTGGTTCTCTATGCGCTCGTGAAACTGTGATATTCTGACTTATGTTCCAAAAATGATGTTATTATGGTATGCTTGTCCTATGCAGTAACTCCTGTGTTCTGAGAGGTTAAATCTCTGTTTGTGTGAATGTAGTCTGGTGTCTTTGTAGAGAGCATAGATAACAGCTTCAGTTCTCCGTCATAAAGGTAAAGAGGTGTAAATATTCTAAATATAGCGTTCTCTTAAACTGATATTGATTCTTTTAGGAGTCTAAAATACGTCCACAGCAGAACATTGATCTGCTCCGTGCTGGTTCTCCTGTCTGTTTCTACAAACATCTGCTGTAGTGAAACACTGACTGTGGAGGAGAACCTCACACAGACACACTGATAAACATCACTACTGTCCCTTTAAATGCCCACCACTAACTCTAGACCGTGTTGGAAACCAGCACAGAAGCCTGAAGCCATAAATGCACAAAAGCTTTTATTGGGATCTTGTGCATGTGTTCGTATTCCCGAGGTGCACACACTCTCCCAGACCTTTCCCCCCCACATGTGTGAAACAGTGACGAGGTTATCGGCCGACCGTCTGGCTGCAGATTCCTCCGTGTAATCCATCAGAGCCACATTACAATGTCTCATCTATGCCTCGGAACAATATAAACCCAGCCTGGGGGGATAGAGCGCTCAGTGAGGCAACCCAACACCACATGAAGGCTCTGCAGTAAAACAAAGGAAAAGTGTCGGCTTTTGCTAGAAAACCGGAACTGCGTGTGTGCTTTTAATTTAGTTTTTGTTATTTAAAAAGTATGGCTTACTTTGTTGTTTGTTTAAAGACCTCATCTTATTGTCTCTGGCTGCTCCCATCAGTATGAATAATTGACCCAGCTGACACGGGACGCATTGTGTCTCCGGGGGATGTTTCATCTCTGCAGATGGAGGAGGGTTGACAGCCGGAGCAGGCGGGACATGTGTTGTGTGGAAATGTGGTGTAGTGAAGAGGAAAAGCCAACACACAGAAGGTTTATAAAAGCAGGGAGGCTGAGGGCGATGGATGGAAACATAGATGGATCAATTATGATGTGGATACTTTATTCTGGTAAAACCTTTCCTATGTAGATATTGGAGCTCCGGCTGTCTTCTGCTCCTTCAGCTTCATAAGGTTTAAAGACGTTTCTCACCACTTTGATGCAAGAAATACGCCTCAGGAATACGGAAAATTCTAACTGATTGTCCTGTCGTAACTAATATTTCAAAGATCCTAAATCTAAACCTTTTACAGTTATCTAGAAAACACCGGCCACGCCCTAAAGCATCCCCTGCTTTATGGTCTGTTTGACTCTAAATGGAGCATCATTTACTAAACGAACATCATGCTGTATTGAAGAAGACTTGAAACTAGAGATTGAGACCATAAACTCATGTTTACAATGTTTACTGAGGGAATAAATCAAGAGAGAAGTAGAGTCATTTTCTCATAGACTTCTATACAACCAGAGGAGTCGCCCCCTGGTGGACACTAGAGAGAATGCAGGTTAAAGACTGATCATTACAAACGATTGAATCCATAAACTTTGTGTTTCCTGTCTTTTCAGGGCTTCCTGGAAGAACAATGGATGAGACCCGTCAGTAGCACTTGATGAAGATTTCGACTGACTCCTCAAACTGAACGATGGAGGGAAGCGACAACATGACTCCGACCCAGACCGACGGGTGCAGCACCGAGGTGGGAGGAGGAGAAACCCCCGGTAAAGTGGAGGAAGGAGTCACCCCGCTGGCTCCTTCTGATTCCTGCGGCAGCAAAGGAGGGCTCTCCGGTGTGGTGGAGCCTCCTGCACCGCCGGCGACGAGCCCCGCTGCAGAATCTCCTCCGGGAGGCGTGTCGCTTAAAGTCGCCACCACCGTTTTACACCCGATGTGTCTGGGAGACGGCCCGCTGATGCTGCCCATCCACCTCCAGATGTCCGGAGCAGCCGGGCCTCAGCTGGGACAAATGGGGGCGGCGCCGTACTTGATAGCGAGCCAGAGCCCGGTGTCGCTCCCTTTGGTGTTGGATCAGCAGGTCCTCCAGCACATGAGCCCCTCCGGCATTCCTCAGAACCCGTTCGGTTTACCTCCAGCCGTCGACCAGAAGTCGGCGGGACAGACGCAGGACGCCAATCTGCTCTCTCTCCTGCAGAATCCGGCTTTTGCGGCGATCCTGCAGGATCTGTTCCCCTCTCAGGCGGGTGCTTCACCCTGCCAGTCACCGGGCTCCACCTTCTTCCCGCTGCCTCCCCTGGCGTCGCCCTACGCCTCCCCTCTGGCCCCGTTAGTCCCCCCCGCCACGCTCCTAGTCCCCTACCCCGTCATCATCCCGCTGCCCGTCCCTCTGCCCGTCCCGCTGCCCATCCCGGTTCCCGTCCCCCAGAACGAGGACTCCAAGGGGAACATGCCAAAGCCGGTTTGCACTGTGAGTAGAAGCACTCAGACGTCTCCTAAAGATACTACCTCTCCTCCAACGTCGTCACGCAGATGCTTGCCTTCGTTCCCGCCGCAACACTCGTCCCCGTCGTCACTTCCTGCGGATGACGGACAGGCTTTGGACCTTTCCGTCAGAGCGTGCCCCGTTGAACTGAAACAGGAATACCCCAGTCCTCAGCAGGAAGACGTGCTCGACCTGTCGGTGCCGGCTGCTCAGAGGAAAAAGTGCGTCCAGTCCAGCAGAGACGTGTCTTTCCGTTCTGGTCCAGACGGCGTTGGCTCGTCTTTGTCTCTGGGCGTTGAATGCACGCAGAGTTTAGACTCCAAACTCCTGGGCAGTCTGGCTTCGCTGGAGTTCAGCCGGCAGCACAAGTGGGTGGTCGACAGCACCGCCGGCGGGTCGAGCTCTCTGAGTCAGCAGAGCGGAGCCGGAAACCTGGAGATCGTCAGCGCCTCGCAGACGGCCAAGGTCATCGTCTCGGTGAAGGACGCCATCCCCGCCATCCTCTGCGGGAAGATCAAAGGCCTCTCCGGAGTCTCCACCAAGAACTTTTCCATCAAACGTGACGGCAGCCAGGCGGCGACCCTGCAGCAGCTCTACGGGGTGCCGACGGCGTCCCACGGCGAGCAGCACGACCCCAACAACCCGCACAAGAAGCTCCCCAAGAACAGGGCCATCAAACTGAAGAAGGTCAGCTCGCAGGAGATCCACTTCCTCCCCATGAAGAAGCAGAGACTTGCAGCGCTGCTTCCCAGGAAGTGAAGGCTGGAAGGAGGGGGATTACTTGTTTGGACCGCTCGGTGATTCCTCCAGAGTGTGTAACATGAAACACATGTGGGGACATTCTGTAATCAAACTCAAACACTAACATGTCCAATCAGAGTGTTTGGCTCCAACACGTTGCTCAAACTGAAGCTCATGAATGTCTGACAGCGAACACAGAAGTTACAGAGATGCTTTCTGACTTCCTGTGGCTTTTTTTTTGTAATGCACTACTAATACACCGATATCCTAAACCAGAAATGTTTTTGTTGTCTGGCAGCTTTTAAGGACAGTACAAGAGTGTTCTCCTCCACAGTCAGTGTTTCACTACAGCAGATGTTTGTAGAAACAGACAGGAGAACCAGCACGGAGCAGATCAATGTTCTGCTGTGGACGTATTTTAGACTCCTAAAAGAATCAATATCAGTTTAAGAGAACGCTATATTTAGAATATTTACACCTCTTTACCTTTATGACGGAGAACTGAAGCTGTTATCTATGCTCTCTACAAAGACACCAGACTACATTCACACAAACAGAGATTTAACCTCTCAGAACACAGGAGCTACTGCCTCCTTTGCCTAGTTTGTGTTATTGGGAGACTTTGGTGAATATGAACTAACACGTTAAAATATATAATGATAATTTAATGTTATTATGCAGCATGGAGTTGCACAACCAGAAGCAGCTGTAGCTCATTTGCTGCACAAGAGAAACATGGCAAACAGTAGTGCATTCCTCCTCGTGCAGTTTTTGAATCAAGAGGAAAGTGAGCAGCAGCAACAAAACATCTTTATATTAAACCAGTAAAACTCAGACTGTGGAGAAGAACCTCACACAACCATCCCTTTAATGGGCTCCGTGGCTTGGATGTTGAGGAACAGGAAAGACTTCTGGGTTCCAGTTTTCCATTTGGGTTCCTGGTTTGTTTCCACATGTCATTTTCAGTTAAGACCTAAAGCCCTGATGGTTGAGGTTCTCCTGTTCAGAGCAGAGCAGTAGTTCTAGCAGGACGAGACTGAATTCCCTCTCTTCTGATTGGTCGGGGTTTTAGCATGACGGGCTAATAGCGACTTGGCCACGATTCCCTTAAAAATGAATCGTGGCGACAGGCATTAGTCTTGACTCAAAAACATTCTTACTTGGTTTAGCGGCTGGGAGAAAAATGGAATATTCTTCATATTTAAACTTTCTACGAGCCTGAAGACATATATGATGAAAGTATTTCTGGAAAAAGATTTGATTTTGTTCCTGGCTGATGTTTTTTGGGAGAAAAACACTTTTAAAATCACACATGCATGAACCACCAGAGCCCCCTGCTGTTTAAATATTGATTTTATTAAATTAAAAGATGATGAGTGGAACAGTCGGATTAAAGAAGAGAATAACTAGTGAGAGAAAATACTGTGGGTAATATTGTGAAGTGTTTTTAGTCTGTTTTTAGAATCAGACTCATTAGTTCCACGTGGTTTTAACTGTTATTTGTGGAGCATGGGTTTGATTCCGTCCCATGATTATGATCAGAGTTGTGAATGTTTATTTATCCCGTTGAGTGCACTTTGTCATAGTTTAGTTTGAAAAGCGTTACAGGGTGTCGGACCTGGAGGAACAAAGGACGGATGGATCTTCTTTTTTTTATTTATGTTCATGAACTTTACAGCCGTGCATCTTTAACTGGGATCCCTTTGGTTGTACAGGACTCCACCATAATTTATTCTCTGCACATGTTATTTATACGATCTGTATGATATCTAGAGGACGGTCCGTCAGGAGACACTTCCTTTCCTTTTTCTTTTTTTGCTTCAGAAATCTGTCGTTTTGATTGAGATGTCAGATGTTTGCTTTCTGTACAGTTTGTGTGCTTTTTTATATGGAAGTGATTTTAAAAATCTCCGAGGTCTGACTTTGTGTCTCTGACTCTTCCTTTCATTTTTTATTCATCTCCAATGTGTCTGTTTGTGTTGATGGAACTGGTTTTGAAACAGATTAAAATGTTAGAATTTACTGATTTAATAAGTATGAAAGAGGCGTTCTGATAAAATTCAACATACAAATGCATTTCTTTAATCCAGCAAAACCAATATGGCAGTTAGTCTTTCTTCTAGAGCTGAAACCAACGATTATTTTCATTGTTTATTGTTCTGTCCAGAGTATTTTCTTAATTAATTGATAGTTCTTTGCACCGTGAAATGTCAGAAAATGGTGAAAGTGTCGATCAGTGTTTCCTGAAGCCCAAGATGACGTCTTAAAAATGAAGAATATTCAGTTTACTGTCATAAAGGAGGAAAGAAACCAGAAAATGTTTACATTTAAAAGCTGGAATCAGAGAATACTAAGAAATACTACAGAATAATCAATTATCAAAATAGTTGGCAATTAATTTAACAGTTGACATGAAGTTCTAAATTCTTACCATTTGTACTTTTTGTTGAACAAAACAAGTTGTTTTAGTGATTCTCAATCATTTTGTCTGTGTTCATTTATATATATGTCATTTTGACAAAAGGGGGGATTTGTTTATATCACTGCAGTGTTTGAGCTTCAGGACTACAGGGACAGCAGAAGGATTGGTAGGTTATATGATTCAGGATGCAGAATTATCTTTTGTTGCTTTATTGTTACTATTTGATGCATCGCACCAGATGTTGCATCTGTAGTTTCTTGGCAGGTCAAAACAAAGAAAACACAATAAAAACCAGCTCAGAGTAAAGACAAAGAAACACAATAGAAGTGTTCAGATAACATAACATCATATTTACAAACTCTGATACAGTAGGAGGCTGAACGCACCTTTAAATTACATTTTTGCTCCGCCAATAAATGCACAGAGGAAGAAGAAAAAGAAGAATATATTTATATATATAATCATACATTTTAGTTTTTTACCCACCTGTCTTGGCACACTGTGGTCCTATTGGCTGTCAGGGTGGTGGGCGTGGCCTACCTGCTGGTTTGGAAAAGGGGGCGTGTCTTGGTGATTAATTGGGAACAGGTGTGAGACCTGAGGTTTGGAGAGGAAACGTTGATCCTGCAGCCTCCAGGTTCTACTTTAATACCACTGAGTTTACTTTCATAGTCTTATGTCTTAATCTGTCTTAAAGTTTCTGTTTCATGTTTTAAATGTTCTGTGGAGAACCGGAGGAGCTCAGAGAAGCACCTGACCGAGAGCAGAGGGTCAATGCGGGGAGGAGACAGGTGAGCCCGCTCCTCTCACAGGTGAGCTGACTGTGAGGTATGAAATAAACAACAGCATTATGAAATAAATAACAGCATTATGAAATAAATAACAGCATTATGAAATAAATAACAGCATTATGAAGTAAATAACAGCATTATGAAATAAATAACAGCATTATTAGTACAAATATTTAAAGGGTCAATTTATATACATATATATATATATATATACATATACATATTTGTATATGTATATATATACATATATATATATATATATATATATATATATATATATATATATATATATATATATATATATATATATATATATATATATATATATATATATATATATATATATATATATATATATATATATATATATATACATGTATATATATATATATATATGTATATATATATATATATATATACATATATATATATATATATATATATATATATATACAAATTATCAAATATTTGATAGTTATGATCAGAATTGATGTTGGTTAAAATGTAACTCCGTGAAAGTGGATAATTATATTAATATATAGTATTTTTATGGCAGTTTTAAGAGGGGGACATTTTGGTCCTCTGATTTAACAAGTTTTTATTTTTTTCAATTCCGACCGTGCACAGAAAATAAAATAAAAATGACACAGTGAAAGTGGAAATAGTATCATTTTATGTCAGTTTTTTGACAAGGCCATAGGAGCAATTCTTTTTTTTAAATGATTCCAGGTCAGCAACTGTGTCTCCAGGCTGCTGAGACGTAAACTGAGTTTGGTCGAGCTCAAACAAAAAAATAAACTCAATAAAGACAGAAATGTTCCTAAAAATATCAGAAAGAAATATAATAATCTGCTCAAAACTCATCAAAGTCGCTTGTTTTAAACAAACTTCCATTAGTTACTGTTCTCACTATTTGGGTTAATTATCAGTTATTCTGTACTGTTATTGTCATTTATTGACTATAATATGAAATATCCATAAAATATGTAATTTAGTCAGTTTACTCAATGATAGAGAATGAGTCATTTACTGTAAAATAAATAACAAACATTTTGCAGCAGTCAATAAAAACACACAAACATCTGTTTTAGTTTTTGGTAGGTTTATAAAAAGGAAATACACAACTTCATAAACACACATTGTTTATCCGGTGTGACATAAAAATGGACTAGTGACACTTATGTTCAAGTAGTTTGAAGAAGATGCAAGAAGAGAGAAACCCTCGAGTTGAAAGTCGTATGGCACAAAGTCTTTTTTTTATCCAGGAGGAGGAAGAGGAAACTTCTGTCGAGTGTTTTCTTATAAACGGTTGGCTACAAAAGCTCGTCCTAACAAAGACCACGCAGACCTGAGAAACGCGTCAGTGAAGCAAGGCAGCGTCTAAACCACTGAAACTAAAAGCGCCGCGTTAATAAGATTAAAAAAACTAAAAGAAGCAGAATGGAACTCCACCATCCTCCTCTTTTATCTTCACATTTCTAACTCATGTATATGATTTATTTAAAATATTAGGTTTCTACAAAATGTACATTCTGTCGCTGATATTCATGGTTAAACCCATAAAAACTGTACACATCTGTTCTCTTTGCTAACAGTGATTGTAACGGTCAGAGGAGCCGACGGGCTCACATGATGAAGATGATGATGAAGATGAAATATTACATCCAAACTGAACAAACAGCCCTTAGAAATGTCGTCCTTTTTGAAACCCTTCATTGAGGCCGACACAGAAGATGATGATGATGATGCGGCAGGAAACTCGTGGAAACGTGAGGTTTGATCAGATATGTCGGGAAAAAAGGTGATGGCGTCTCCGGCCGTGGTTACACTCACTTCTGTCGTCTGATCAGTCCAGGACGCTTCAACTGTCAAGGTCTGTACGCTCCGAGATCAGGAACTGAGTCCTGTTAAGTTACTGCGGATGATTTCCTCCAAAATAAAAGCTTTTAAATAACAAAATAAGAAGAGACTTTAAGATTTTACAGGAAAACGTGTTCATCACTGAACTAGCGTAGCTTTGTTAGCAGCTATTCTTTAGAAAAACATTCTACTAATACTGCAGGAAGAATAACGGGCTTTTATTGTGAAGTAGGGCTGCAACAATTAATCAATTAGTTGTTACCTATTAAATGAATCAACAATTTTTGATAACCAATTAATCAAGTTTAGTCATAATGAGAAACAGCTTCTTAAATGTGAATAAGTTCTGTTTTCTTTACTGAGTTGTTGTTGCGTACGTCATCTTGGGCTTTAGGAAACACTGATCGGCATTTTTGTACCATTTTCTAACAATTTATGGACCAAATACTAGTTGATTAATAATCAACGACTTAGACGGACAGTGAAAATAATGGTTATTTGAAGCCCTATTATGTAGAATTAATAGTAATTTATCACTGAAGAAGTCGATCTTGTTAAACAGGTCTATTAATACTGCAGGGAGGAAGAGGAAGCAGGAGAAATAACGGGGGACTTTTATTGTGAAGTAGCGATCGGTTTTATGAAAACCTATCATCTTATTTTAAGAAAATAGTCTAAATTCTGATTCCAGCTTTTTTAATGTGAATATTTTCTGGTTTCTTTCCTCCTTTGACAGGAAACTCAATATCTTAGAGTTGTGGACAAATAAAAGAGATCTGCAGGCGTAGTTTCTGAAACACTGATCGACTCTTCTCCATTTTATAGACCGAACAACTAATCGATTAATCGTCAACTCAATGGACAATAATCATTATTTGCAGCCCTATTGTGAGGAATTAATAGGAAAATGTATTTATCACTGAACTAGCTGAGCTTTGATAAACAAGTCCACTAATACTGCAGGGAGGAAGAAGTAAACGGGGGACTTGTATTGTGAAGGATTAACAGGAAATTAAATGTTTATCCACCGTTTCACAGCCGCTCTTTTAACCACGAAATATATCCGATCAGGCGGGTCGCTCTGAGGCGTTGAGAAGACGAGTGTAACCACGGCGATCAGTGAGATAACGATATGAACGTATTATCAGCTTTCTGCAGGAAATGAAAACCAAACGTGAGGCAAACGTGTGATAAAACCAGCTGAACGAGAGAGAGAGAGATCTCCTCTTGAAGGGAAGAACTTCTGATGGGTTTCAGTTTTTCTCAGTGAACCGACCCGTCCTTATTAAGTCAAGATTAAAAACAGTATATAAGAAGAAACATTCTCCATCTTTGGGGATCCAAAACCAGGATCAAAAGATTGTTCACCTCCGTGTGCAGAGAGCGATGCAGACACTGCAGCGGTTCTGTTCCTTTGGGATTTCATAAAGGTTCACTGATGAGGGGATGAGGTAATGTGTCCACGCAGTCCACCTCAGACCCCCTCCAGGTGGAGTCCAGAGTCCACATGTAGCCCCCCCATGAGTCCTGGTCCAGACGGCGGCTCCTCCAGGGGCCCCGGTCCGTCTCAGGGTTTCACATGTTTCAGACGCTCTATGTGGTGACACAGCTTGAGAGCCGGGCCGAGCTTCAGACCCATGTACTTCATGATCATGTCGCTCCGCAGCAGCATCAGAGCTTTCCCATCGATCTCCTGAGGAAACAGAACCAGACAAATCATCTAATAAATATACAATACACAACTTCAAGAGGTCCGATCTGTCGTGTTCCATCACACAACCTGCTGTGATTGTGTCGTTGTGGTTTTCACATCAATAAAGATTTATTTAAATAGCATCTTTCAAACTAATCTAATGCAGTTCAAAGTGCTTTAGAAATGATTGACCAAAACTAAGACAATGATCAAAGAAAAAATCTAATCGGGATGAAAATGGAGAGATGAAGAAAAAAAATCTATAAAATATATATATATATATATAGATTTTTTTTTTTTAAATACTTAAACCATAGCATAAAAACACAAGCTACTATATAAAATCAGACATAATAATAAGGAATAATAATTTCATTATTAAACACTACATAGAATAGATGGGTTTTTAGTCTCTGTTTAAAGATATAAACACTCTGGACCTTAAAGGTTAAAAGCAACGTCACCAAAAGTTTTGGTTCTTTTTTTGTGGAACAGTTTAAGGTCTCGTCTCCAAACTACGTTTTGTGGAGACGTGATGCAGGAAATGATGTAATGTGAGACAGGATTTTCCACTTTCTCTTTTTTCTTGTTGAGGTTTATATAACAGCCTGTTTCCACACATCTTTACTATTTATCTGTATTCCTCTCAGTGCAACAACAACTTTTGTCCGTATTGCAAATGCAACACATAGAGTTAAGCTCCTGGTGTTACTGGCTACGCAACTTGGTCAACACAAGTCTCTCCCTTGTTTCCTCGGTTGCGTTTTTGTCTGTTCTCACTGGTAGCTCTGCTGTTGGCTGAAGTCCCTGTCGTACTGGAGAGCATTTATGCTTTTGTTCTTTTACAGTTTCTCTGTGAACCTCACAATAGTTGTGCAGACACAAAACAGCATCAATAAGGAAAGTCCTCTGCAAGTCTTGACTTCAGACGTCCGCTCCGTAGGGCTGATAACGCCGTACACTAATAGCTCCAATAACAGCTGCTTCCTCCTCATAATAGCAGTAGTAGGATTATAAAATGCAGAATTTAACTTCACAACAGCCGCTAGTTTAAACAAGATCAGCAATGCCTGTATCTGTTATCCATGTTGAATTAACCTGGTAGTCGATCTGTAAACAAGGCTTTTGTTTGCTTGTTTTCTTCCGGCGGTGTGACGAGTCAGGGAAGGACACGTCATGCCTGATGAGACCCAATCAGGAAGTGAACGTTGGTGTCTACGTCATCGTTGTCAAAGGCCTCCGTTTCCGTCCGTCTACACTAAAATGTAACCTCAGCGGCGTTTCAAACGTCTCCGTTGTAGTGGCTCTAAAATGCTGGAGGAGTGAGGACGCTAGTCGTAACGTAGCAAAATATATATGTTTTAAAATGAAAACGTAGCAGTGTGGATGTAGCGCTAGCATGTTGCTATCTGTGACTCTCGGCTCCGGTCTTTGCACAGTTCACACATAATGCTCGAGTGCCGATTAGCCTCTTATCTGTCCTCCTTTTGAGCTCCATAAATGGTCGGCGAGTGTAAATCAGGGCTGAAGTCGGTCAGAGTGAACTTGGCATCAGTCTGAAAAAGTAAACGTTAACTCACATGTTTTCTGAACAGCTCAGCGTGTGGAGCTAAAGCTGTGGGGTCGGCGTCCCTCACAAACTGCATCACCTCATCGATGGACCAGGAGGACGGGGTTCTACTGGGCAGCTCAGAACCCAGAGCCTCGGGCCCGGTGGTGGAGCTGGCTGCTGCCAAACACAAAGATACACACTGAGCACCAGAGCGTTAACATTCACACACATCTACTGTGAATCCACAGGATCTCATCGTACCTTCTACCCGTCTGAGCGGAAGCTTGGAGCTGAGCTCTGCCGGGTTGGAGGAGAGGCGTCGAATGGCCGCGCCGTTGCCGTGGCGATAGCGGGCGCCGGTGCGAGAGTGGTACTCCGATGCGCTTCGCACCGTTTGGGGTCGAGGGGTCATGGAGTTGGAGGCGGAGTCCATGTAGCGCTGCTCCTTCATGAGGCCGTTCTCTTCGTGAGGCAGAGTCTCTGCTGGAGAGAGAAACGCTGACGGTCAGACGGCGTCCTTTAAACGCTTCTATACCATCTGACTAAGACAACGTCCAGTAAAGACGTGTGACGGTGGTGTTTAGGAACCACAGACGTGGACTGACATGTCGAGACGTCACTCATTGGTTTCTAGACTTTTCTTTTGCAACCAGTGAACAGGAAGTGACCATATATGGACTGAGGAGGAGTGACGTAGAGACGCCGTATACGTCTCTGGTGTGGACCTGTCAATCAGTGTGTAGCCCCGCCCTAAAGCATCCCCTGCTTTATGGTCTGTTTGACTCTAAATGGAGCATCATTTACTAAATGAACATCATGCTGTATTGAAGAAGACTTGAAACTAGAGATTGAGACCATAAACTCATGTTTACAATGTTTACTGAGGGAATAAATCAAGAGAGAAGTAGAGTCATTTTCTCATAGACTTCTATACAACCAGAGGAGGCGCCCCCTGGTGGACACTAGAGAGAATGCAGCTTGAAGACAATTCACTCGTCTGTTTTTTTAAATCCCAAATGTTGTTTTATTGGCAATAATATAATAATAATAATAATAATAAAAATATAATAGTTTTCTTTGAGACTAACTGCCATGTCTCGTCATGAACTGTTCTGATCTCTAATGCAATCCAAGTTGGATTTAGCATTGTGACCCTGTCGGCACAGATTGCTGATGTAGCTACTTTTTAATATATTTAGACTGTTTCATAATGACAAATGATGGTTCAGCCAGTTTGTATCCAATGAAACCAGTTTAAGCTCTTACACCAGACTCTAGTAGGAACAGTGTTATTGATGCAACTTAAAGGGAATGACAATATATTCAGTCAGTACAAAGATCATTCAAACATAAAAACATCTCTAAAGTGAGCCGTACCTTCTGAAGGATGAGCTTCGGTGCGTAAATGTTTAGGCGACAGAGGAGCTGCATACGGCGGCGAGACTCCAGAGAGACTCCGTTTACCCCCCCGAACCAGAGACGGAGCGTCCAGCGCCTCTTCTTTCACTGAAACACAGGAACAAGGACGGGATGTTAAAGTCACCTCTCACCTCCTGCTTTTTAATCTACTCTAAGAACTCCTGAATGCAGACGTCACCTGACTTGGTCCGGTCGTAGGCGGCGTAGTGGCTGAACGGCTGGCTGCTGAACAGATTGTCACACTGCAGGTGACGACACATCGTCTCCAGGAAGCGAAGCACGAAGGAAGCACTGGAGGCCGACGGCAGTTTGACCACACGGACGCCGCCGTCGGTTCTCACTGGGAGGAAGGAAGAGATGGAGGGAATATTTGAATATAGCTTTATCAACCAAGAACACATTCACACACAGCACGTAGCCATTAAATAATACAATTATAGTACAAAATTAAGCAAACAGTGACAATAAAAAGACATGACTATGGGCGAAGAAGGGTTGCCATATCTTGTAAAATGTTTTCCTCTTATTCCTTAACCAATTAGCTAATTTCTCTAAAGGTATCCAACTATTCATTTCAGAGAGCCACATTCCAATTTAGAGAGAAAGTTTAACGCAATACATTGTTTTAGCATGGCCAGAAAGATTTCTGTGAGCTTTATGTGGGTATTTTTTAAGATATATTTAGTAAAGTTACCCCATAAACAAGTTCTCAGGGTCCAAAAGAAAGTCAACACCACGAATACTGGATAACCACCCTCCCAAAAACCTCTTTAGTTTAGTGCACTGCCAAGTGGAGTTTAAAAATGTTCCCTCTTCTGGACCATATCTAAAACAAAAGGGGTGAAATATTAGAGTTGTATTTATGCAATTTACATGGAGTGATATAGAGCTGTTTTATTTTATTGAGCACAAAAAAAGGCTTGGCTACTTGTGCAGCTTTTTAATAAACCCATTATTGATTATTTTAAAGGTAAGATGCATCCAATAACAACATGTGATGACCGGTATCGTCTGTGATTCTACCTCTGACCACCTCTCCTCCTCCAGAGTGCGTCTGCAGAGCGCTGAGCAGGACTTTGGGCTGGTACGCACAGTCTATAGAGGACTGGACCACCTGCTGGAGCACCGCGTTCACCGGGCCCGGACCGAAGTGGTCCGGAAGATGCTGCATCTGCTTCCTGTCCAGGTGGGGGCCGCAGTTACCGTGCTTGTTCACGTAAACGCACACTGGAACAAGAAAGGAAATACAAGTAAGCTAATGTGAAATTCTTATGTTTGTAAATGTATAGCTAAGAGTGGCGTAACGGACCACTGTCGATCCGTGATCCGTCACGCAGGTCAACCACATTGATTCCACAGTTTAACGTTAACCATCTCACTGTGAAATAAAGTTTTACTGACGATCGTTATCCTCCAATATTCAGTAAAATATGAGATCAGGACTTCATTTATGTTTTTCTAGTCTCTGATAATGTTACATTGTAAACAACCAACCTGTGTTTAAATCAACAGCAGGAGAGCTAGTAACGTTAGCAGCACCGCTAACGGCTAACAGGAGGAGCGCTAGTAATGTTAGCAGCACCGTGAGTTTAATAGTTGCACCGCTAACAGCTTATTATGGGAAGCAAACAGTGATTACCTGTTGAAACCACGGAGTTGAGGCTGGCAGGACTGTCTTGAGGAACCTGGATGCTGGGCAGATGTGCTGGGCTTTGGAGAATCTTGGACTTCCTCTGAAAAAATACACATTAGATAAGATAAGATAATCCTTTATTAGTCCCCGCAGCGGGAAATTTACAGGATTACAGCAGCATAGAGGATAGTGCAAACAAGAGACATAGTAAATAAAAAAACAAGATCAACATAAGTATTATAAATAAGCAAATGAGCAATAAAAAAAACAAAACAGTAAAGAAATATACAGACAGGAAAACTATTGTAACTATTGTATTGCACAGTGTATTAGTGTCATGTGGTCTAGAGTCATTCATTTACAGTGCGGCAGTAAAATAAAAAGTGTAGACTCAGAGTTGTTGCAGCAGGGCCTCACCTTGCTGCCGGGCTTGGGCCCTCTCTTCTTGTGGGGTCGGGGGACCAGCGGTGTGCTTTCGGGTGCGGCTCCGTTTTGTGCGGCGGTCGCTTCGGCCACGGCTTTGAGCAGAGCGATGGTCTCGCTCTTGGGCCGGCGACCTCTGACCCCCTTCCTGACGGGCAGAGCGGGCAGAGGGTTGGGGAGTCTGTAGGGGGACTGCATGGAACGCCGGCTGGGCTTGGAGGGCGACGCCGGGAGGATCGGCACGGCCTTTGGCATGGAGACTGTGGTAACAGCAGAACACAGCACGATTAGTATGAAGGGAGTCGATTGTGAGAGGTTAAGTCTCTGTTTGTGTGAATGTAGTCTGGTGTCTTTGTAGAGAGCATAGATAACAGCTTCAGTTCTCCGTCATAAAGGTAAAGAGGTGAAAATATTCTAAATATAGCGTTCACTTAAACTGATATTGATTCTTTTAGGAGTCTAAAATACGTCCACAGCAGAACATTGATCTGCTCCGTGCTGGTTCTCCTGTCTGTTTCTACAGACCCCTATGATAAATAAACAAAGCGGATATAACTAGAGAAAGAAACACAGATTTTGGACGAAGATTGGTTTGTGACTTTCCTCTTCACTGTGGAGTCTCTTCTGTCTAATCAGAGAGACACTCTGTCATTATGACTTCATGGGATTAGAGTCAGACTTGGAGAAAAGAGACTCTTGTGCCGTTCTGGGTTTGGACTGGGGCATCTCATTACTGGAAGTAGCAGGGGAAGTGCTCCAATTTATGTCACACAGTTCCAATTACTTGATCTCTGACTTAATATCTGGCATGACTGTGCATTTAGCTGATGGTAAATAACGTCATCATTTGTACTAAAGCTGTATCAGTTTAACGGACCGTTGTCAAATACATTTTTACTGACGATCGTTATCCTCCAATATTCAGTAAAATATGAGATCAGGACTTCATTTATGCTTTTCTAGTCTCTGATCTCTGATAATGTTACATTGTAAACAACCAACCTGTGTTTAAACTAACAGGAGGAGAGCTAGTAACGTTAGCAGCACCGCTAACAGGAGGAGAGCTAGTAACGTTAGCAGCACCGCAAGGTTCAGTTACATTATGATGCGTTCAGGCTCTGTTCAGTGAAAATGAGTATTGGCTGAAGGTAAATTATAACGTTATGATGTGTTCACATGTAATCTGTAAAATGTAGTGTTGGTGATGAACTAGAATAAATCCAGTAGTTTGATGGAGATGTTTTCACATAAAATAGATATTAGAGATGATTTATGAGCTCTTAGCATTACAAATTTCTGCCTCGTATGTCATTGTGTGTTGAGCTTCTTCTTACCGCTGTTTCCCGGCACCTGGAGGCTGTGCTTTGTGAGTGAGCACCAGCCCACGGGGAAGACGTCCCTGGAGTCGTACTTGCACCAGTAATCGAAGGCGCCGCGCCACCCGTCGAACATGACGAAGACCTCGTCGCCCTTCACCTCTCCGATGGTGGCGGGGCAGATGAGGTACGGGTTCTTCTTGTCCACGGCCTCCAGCTTCATGCCCGACTTAAAGTTGTTCTGGGGGGGCTGAGGAGGTTCCTGGGGAAAGAAAACAGCGCAGTGTCCTCAATGCGTCTGTTTAAACGCTGTATTGTGTTTGTATTTCGGTGTTTTTGAAGCCACATGTACCTTTTTAAAGGCAGATGCTGGAGCCATCTCTGCTCCGTTTAAGGTTCTCAACAGAAACATCGGCCACGAGGAAGCGTTCATCCTGAAGCCTTGGAGAAAATGAGATATAACATTTAAAAACACAAGTGAGACATAGTATGTATATTAAGCATTACAATCAAAAGATGAGGAAGTATGATGGATGAAGAACTGTTTATTTGTTGACTCTCATACAGAGATCCTGAAGTTCTGAACGGATTTGCTTTTACACTCGTCTTGCTATGGCAACAGTGGCACATGTACATGTCTTTTCTGTTGTTTCATGTTTATCACAAATGGCATATGACAGAATATATTCATCAACCTCAGTAAACAAAGCCTGGGGATTAATAGCAGCAGACGTTCAGCCGCCCACAGCCGACCAACCAGCCAGACCAGACAGGCCAAACGCCACCAAACTGCCCCAGGGAGGAGAGCAGAGGTGGAATCTAAGCTAACCCAGCTAGGACCCGAGGCTACTCCACTACCCAGCATGCTCCTGGCTGAAGGTCGGTGACTGTTAAGTCCACATCTTCACAGAGACCTGGAGCCATCGTTCATCCCGGATCAAGCTGCTCTTGACGGGCCGACAGCGGGACAGAGAGCAGGACTCCGGTGGGACCAGAGGAGGTGGACTCTGTGTTTACATCATGATGCTTGGTGCTCAAACACAGTCAAACATGTTTTTCCTCATGTTGAGTTCTTTGTGAAGCTGTCGGCCATATTATCAGTCATTTTATTCCTTATTTCATGTTATTTATTCACATTTCCTGTTTTTATTTTGATACTCGCCACCTCTTTTGTCACAGAAGACTTCACTTCCTGCCTTGTGTGTGTGATTGTCTGCCCCGCCCTGATTGGCTTTTACCTGTCCCTCATCAGACCTGCTGTCACCTGTTCTCTTTTGTTATATGTAGTCTTTGTGCTCGCTTTATGTTCAGTTCATTGTGGGTTCCTCCCTTTGCCGCTTCCTGTCTACTGAACCTGTTTTTGGAGTCGTGCATTTGAGTCCTGTTCTTTGTAGTTTCACCGGATGTTAATTGACCAAACAAAGCTGACATGACGCTCCCCAGTTATGATTTAAGATACCGTGATGGTGTCTAGTGTGTGAAGTCCTGCCATGCTGGCTGACCCTTTTATGCAGAAGTTGATTCGGCTCTGTAAATACCGCAACAATGCCCCCACTCCAGTCCGTGTCCGTAACTTTTATACAGAACATCGGAGGTGGAATAATTGTGCAGCAGTCCTGTCATGAACAGAATTTGAATGTGGCTTTAGAGACTCGACCTCAATTTAAGCTGCGCAGAGAGAAATTGTCTCGTGTGTTTTTCGTCATCTGATCGCCTTTTTACAAAGACCACGATCAAACTAGAACGAATTTCGTCCGCTATCTGTTCTTTCAGGTGTTTTCCTCGACTTAGTGCCCATAACTATGTTGGTTTTCTACTTTCTGTTAACTCTGATCTAACTAATAATTGGTTGATTTACTAATTTAACCATCAAAGTGTGGCAATAAACACTGTCAAAAAATAAAAGTAAAGACATTTACAAAACAAAATACTACAAATTGAATGTGCTTTTATAACGCAGCACCAGATCTCATTCAGTCAATCGAGTGTTGAAGAAAAAGAAAGCACCTGTTTTATTTAACATAATTTTGTGTTTTTAAAAATGAACCTGTAGGTAACCAGTTAATAAGGGCCGAGCTATCGAAAGGAAACTGACATCCCTATGAGAAGACGTTCATATTTTTGTGTACATAGTATGTCCAATGTATCATCCTGCTATTCTAATTATTAAAGCTGTATTACAACAAAACAAAACATTACAGTTGGGTTCTTTCAAAGAATCCAAATAAAAAGGATAACAATAATAACTGATGTCTGTTGGGAAACTTCCTTTTCACTTCCATATTAGAGACTCTCTGCATGGTCAGTTTTCTTTTACAGTTTTACTATTTCTTCTGCTCTTCTTGCTTAGTTCCATAACTGAAGATTAGCAGACCAATGCAAAGATGGATTCAGATGAAATATTTGACATCCCCCCGTACTGATTTCTTACCCAGCGGTGGCTGCAGCATGTCTCCGTTCTTCTCACAGGTTCCGATCGGCTGGATGTCCGAGGAGTCCACGAGCCTCCAGAAGTCGTTGCTGTTGTCGCTTCCGTCCAGACGGAGACGCAGACGAACCCCCGTCAAACCCATAACCGTGGCGATGCAGACGGAGGTGGAATTGCGCGGGTCGTGGGCTTCCAGCTTCATTCCCACCTTGAAGTCGTTGGAGGGCGGGACTCTGGCCTGAGGAAAATCACTGATACTGTAAGCATCGATCAATTACACTGCACCATAAATCAGTATTTAACGATAATGTCATCTAACTGTTGAGTGTTTGGTGAAACCTGTGCAGGTAGGAGGAGTAGTAGTAGTAGTAGTGTTGCATTCAAAGTCATGAATATAGTATGTTTGAGTGATGCACAAAACCAGTTTGAACAGCTGGGAGCTATTCCCAGAAGCACTTCCTACCTGACGAAAACATCCTGGAGGAGCCGGTAAAGAAGACGTCTCTTTTAGATATTCTTCCCAGCTGAAAGCATCTAAATAAATAAAAACACAAAAACATTAAATATTTCGCTCCAACAATCACTGTTAAATGCAAACTATTAATACATCTTTTTCCTTTATTTAATTTAAAACCTTTAAAAAAAAACATGTTTTTAAGTACCACTTAAAAACATGTTTTTTTTTTTTAAGTGGTACAAATAACAAATGCAGACACGTCTAAAATCATATAGCTATAAAAGAACATAAACAACTCAACAACTCTTTTTCTTGTAAATAATGGAAAGCTAAATTTATTTCTAACAAGAGCCCAGCTAACAAAATGTCCATATGGATTAAAAATGTTTTGTATTTTGGCCATAAATTACATAAAATATAGTAAATGCTTGAGCAGAATGTCAAATGTCACCTGCTCACTGTAACCTGAATTTGAGGTTAAACTATTAAGTATGAACTATTCTCTGCTAGATAGAGAATATATTCTATTATAAATTAGAATATAGACGGAAAATCTGTCGCTTTTCAAAAAAGCTAGTAGTTTGGAGAGTAAACCAATTGTATTTATTCAAAAGTGACTACTGGTAATAACACTTAACCCAAGCAGTCTGTCTTGTGTTCAACCAAAGTATTCTAATGGAATATAAAAATCACGTCAAACATCATCACAAAGTTTCAAATAATAAGTTTCACCTTTAGCTGTTGTAGGAGTCACACCTGGTTTCTCTTTTTTGCCGTCTTTCTGATCTATAAATGATAAAAAAAAGTTTTATACAAGTTATTTTAACAAATCTCTAAATACAGCTTTAATTTTTTTTTTTTTTTTAAAACTACATCTTCCCAAACATCTCGTCATGTCGGGCAGATCAAGCACCTATTTTTTATTGTGTCCAACAACTTTTACATATGTGAAAAAATTATAATTACCTTGTTTTAACTTTTCTCACTTAGAAACTTTTAATGCGAAGATAAATAACAGTTAGAAAACTGGTAATAAATATGGATTTCTGAGGGATTTAATGTCAAAACTTTGAGTGAAATACTAAAATGTATTCTCTTATTTGTGAAGTTCTGTACTGAAAATATCTTATTTAACAACTCTGTTTTTAAAACTCTCCATCATAACAAAACAAATGAAGCTGTCACATTCTAAAGACCATACAGTCCTGTTGTGGTGTTTTCACTGGATTAATAACTTAAATAACTAAATAACCTTAAAAGCAATTAAAACAAACTTTTATCGGGTTTAGTAAAATATGGTCTCGTTGCCTTTTAAAGGAGTCTTTCCCATGGTGACTGACGACCAATGGTGACGCTTCTACGGTGACGACCAATGGTGACGCTTGTACGGTGACGACCAATGGTGACGCTTGTACGGTGACGACCAATGGTGACAACCAATGGTGATGCTTCTACCGGGACGACCAATGGTGACAACCAATGGTGACGCTTCTACGGTGACGACCAATGGTGATGCTTCTACCCGGACGACCAGTGGGGACCAATGGTGATGCTTCTAGGATGACGACCAATGGTGACGCTTCTACCGGGACGACCAATGGTGACGCTTCTACCGGGACGACCAATGGTGACGCTTCTACCGGGACGACCAATGGTGACACATCTAGGATGACGATCCAATACTGACTCTTCTACAATGGCGACCAGGTATGCGTCTGTGCTGTTTATTGTTGTTTTCTAAAAAAAAATGTAAAGGTGAAAAAATTTGAAAATGAAATTCAGCCCCCATAGTTCCAAAGACATTCATTAGTTGATTCATACAGGCAGAGTAAAAATGACAACGTCGTGAGACCCACATTATAAAATACAAGGGCTTTGATGAATATGATTTTGGGGGAATTTTACATGTTGCTGTTTAAATAATACCAGAACTTATTTCCAACCATCATATTTCACTGTAAAACCAAAAAAATTAAAATATGGACAAAAAAAAGAACAATAAGGTGGAATAATTTTCACATCTTGGAAAACACAAAATGTTCTTCTTTGAAATCCTTTTTAGCCATTTCAAGATAACATAATTATCCATTGCAATAAGTGAAAGGTGTATATATGTATATTGCAATGTCTTTTTATTTTAATTTGTCTTATTTTTTTTTTCCATCCTACCTTATTGTTATTTATCACTCATCACTTATTTTCCTTGCTTCTATGAGCTGCTTTAACATTGAATTTTCCCGATATTTGATCAAAATATTTGATCATTTAGCGATTACATTAAGCATAACCACATATGGACAATCGTATTATAATAATAATAATAATAAATGTGACATATACAACACCTTTCATAACATAAAATGCAGCTCAAAGTGCTTTACAGGATAAAATAAAACATAAAATATTGGATAAGACTAAAATAAAAACAATTTAATAACGGTAAAACTATTTTCTCTGTTAAAGGAGCAACACTATGGAACAAACGTCAAGTGAATTGAAAGCAAACACAATATTAGTATTAAATCATGGCTAAAAGAGACACATTGTTCTCACACCTAATACCCTGTAGACACACATATATTCTGTATTTTTGTGTATGTATTTGTGTATTTTAACTTTAAGCCTCCTGTGTTGTAAATCAGTGTTTCCCTGTAAAAAACACAGTGCATCTGGTCCTTGTGTATAAACGCATGTTACAATTCTAAAATTCTCCATTTCAAAATAAAATAAACTAACTTACTTTCGTGGACATAAGTGTGGTTTTCCCGTACTGGACATTCCCACAGAAACAGGAAGTCAGTAATAGGGTGTTTTTTTTCCAGGTTCAACACTGTTTTTAAATGTGTATATTCCCCTCAGCATTCATAAATGACAGTGAAGCGCTCATATGTCACCTACGAACTTCATGACTAAGACACTGATGAGTTAGTGATAGGGAGTTAGTCTGGCAGACGTTTACTCATGTAGTTGAGTATTTCCATTTTATGCTTACTTCATCCTTCTACTCAGTTAAATTTTGGAGGAAAATGTTGTCCTTTTTACTCCACTACATTTATTTGACAACTTTAGTTCTTTGCAGATTAAGATACCTAATAAAAAATATAAATCAACTAATAACTTATTATTTATTATCATAGGTTAGGCTACCCCGCAATGTATAAAGTAATTAAAAGTAGCTCCAAGTTTACCAGCTGCAAAATGAAAGTGAAGAATACATTATGGATTTAACTATTATCATCCAGTAAATAAAACAAAGAAACAAGTAAACAAATAAACAAATATCGTAATTCTGAAATGGGCCTTTTTGTATAATGAGTACTATAACTTTTGCACTACTATACTTTAAGCACTTTGTAATACTTTTAGGGTGCCCTTTTAGTGGAGAAAACAAGATGAAGTGTACTTTAGGGTGTCCTTCCAATAGAGACTTTGTAATACTTTTTATACTTTTAATCAAGTTAGATTTTGAATGCAGGACTTTTGACTCATATAAAAGTGTTTACGCTGTAGTAGTAATACTGCTTTTACTGAAGTCTCTCTTCCACCACTGTAGTTATGCAATAAGTAAATAAAGAAGCCGTCCTGACGTCTGGTCTTGGAGTCATAAAAGGAGGAAAACAGGAAGTGTGTGTCCTCAGAAGTCATGTGACCAACAACAACAGTAACAACACAGTTCATTAAGTCACTCAGCTGCTATAATGAAGCTTAATAACTGTTAGAAGAGGCAATTAATATGGATTTAGTTATTATCTGATGCTACAATCTCTGATGTTATAACTTAATGAACATGTTTCAGACAATAGTCAGGTCACTTTCTTTACAAGGCTCCAGGTGATAGTCTGGGCCCAATGTTGACAACTGGGACTGCTAGCTTCCCCTGCTAGCTGCTAGCCTCCCCTGCTAGCTGCTAGCTTCCACTGCTAGCTGCTAGCCTCCACTGCTAGCTGCTAGCTTCCACTGCTAGCTGCTAGCTTCCCCTGCTAGCTGCTAGCTTCCCCTGCTAGCTGCTAGCTTCCCCTGCTAGCTGTTAGCTTCCACTGCTAGCTGCTAGCCTCCCCTGCTAGCTGCCCCTGCTAGCTGCTAGCCTCCACTGCTAGCTGCTAGCCTCCACTGCTAGCTGCTAGCCTCCACTGCTAGCTGCTAGCTTCCACTGCTAGCTGCTAGCCTCCACTGCTAGCTGCTAGCCTCCACTGCTAGCTGCTAGCTTCCCTGCTAGCCTCCATGGCTAGCTGCTAGCCTCCACTGCTAGCTGCTAGCTTCCACTGCTAGCTGCTAGCCTCCACTGCTAGCTGCTAGCCTCCACTGCTAGCCTCCATGCTAGCTTCCCCTGCTAGCTGCTAGCCTCCACTGCTAGCTTCCCCTGATAGCTGCTAGCCTCCACTGCTAGCCTCCATGCTAGCTGATAGCCTCCATGCTAGCCTCCACTGCTAGCCTCCATGCTAGCTCCCCTGCTAGCCTCCATGCTAGCCTCCATGCTAGCCTCCATGCTAGCTCCCATGCTAGCCTCCATGCTAGCTCCCCTGCCTTAGCGTTAACCCTCTCCCTCCTCTCCGTCGTAGCGTCTGAACAAACACTCACGTTCTCCGTGTTCTCCGTGTGTTCTCCGTGTTCTCCGGGTTCCACACTTCTTTCTAATCGTCAGCTGCCATTTTTTATTTTTATGCCAAAGATAGTATATGTGTACGATGAGCGCGGGGCCAGGCGAAACAGCGATGGAGCGCTCTGCGTGCAAAGCAGGGGACCAATCAGCGCTCATAGTGCTCACACGGGCAGCCAATCAGAGAGAGGTTTGGTGGTTTTCAACCAATCAGCGGCTGTCTGCGATTTTGGATTCTATAAAGTAGGAGGAGTTAACCATCTTTGTGTTCTCTACTCTTTGAAATATCTTTCTGACGCTGTTTACTACATTCCTTAGAAATAGATACTTTAACAAAACAAATCAATATTATAGTTTATTTAATTATATAAATAATAACTTTTAAGACAGGAATACTATTGAGAGTTCAACCAAATTATTTATATTTTTATCTTCAATTTTTTGTTTTGTTTGTTGTGTTTTTTTTATATTCAGAATATATTATATCACTCATTGGAATCAGAATAAGTGTTATTTCAAGGACTTTGCCTTGGTGTTTGGTGCATTAAATAAACATGTGAAGAGGGAATAAAAATGCAGTCTAGTGTATAAATATAGAATAGAGCAATTACAATATAAATATTAAAAATATACTATAAAACATACTGTATATAACCAAACTAACCAGAGTCAAGGTTATACTGTAACAAATATCTGCAATATAACCGCTTTAAAAAAAAGAAATTATATTCTTTGGTTAGTTATTGATACATTATTGTTAATGTTTTGTTATTGTGTTATTATGAAGGGAGGAGGAACAATGTTTGTCCTTGTCATTTTTATTTACAAAGGAAAACTAATAAATATTATTCAAACAAAAATATTTAACTGAATTCCAATACAACTACGTAAACTGTCTTGATCTAACAAATAAAGACTAAAGGCTGCTATTTTTAAAAATGTATGTAAAGGAAAAGAACACAATTTAATAATTTAACAAAGTGAATTACACATAATAGCTGTTTTCATTTAATAAAGAAGACTAGATCAGATTTAAGAAAACATATTTAAATGATAAAATACAAAAATGCAAAATAAATTATGTGGATATTAAATCCGAAAATTGATTTGAATATTTCTTGAATTCAGGGAAAAATAATAAAAAATCTCAATTAAAACAAAAACAAATCATAAATTAAAACACAGTCAATTTCTATGAAAGCTTGTGACATATCTTCGTTTACCAGAAAGTGGGTAAGAACTCTCTGTTACGTCATCACGTTGACTCAGAACAGTTCTCTGTCAGATTAGAACTCGTGGGTTTTCCCCGCCTACATGTTTCCTCTAAAGGTTACATTATTCTAATCCGATCAAACAGTCCAAATATTAAAGCACCTGTGGAAACTCCAGAAGTAGTAATAATATCTACTGCACGTTACATTCAACAAAAGTGACTATAATGAAGGAAAACTATATATCTGTGTTCTACTTTAAAATAATTGTAATTTGCAAATGATATACTTCGTAGCTCTCTTTTATGTTTACACTTCATCCAAATAGTTTATGACAGTGGTGGAATTTAACAAAATAACAGTACAAAACAAATGTAAGGTACTTATACCATTTTATGCTAATTTAAACTCAGAGTCTGATATACAATTAAGAAGTAAATATTGTAGTTTTTAATCCAAAATGTATCTGGAAGAGACGGTCTCTTAATTTTTTATTCAATATTCTGATCATCTGAGTCTCATAAATTACATGAGGCATTTTTCATGGATTAAACAACTGAACATAATGTAAAATAATTCAACAATAGCTCTAACTTAACCAACTACAAAGTAAAATACTACTAGATGTTAATACAGGAGTAATAATAATTAAATACCATAAATTAACAATATTAATACATGAGTAATAATAATTAAATACCTTAAATCAACAATATTAATACATGAGTAATAATAATTAAATACCATAAATTAACAATATTAATACATGAGTAATAATAATTAAATACCTTAAATTAACAATATTAATACATGAGTAATAATAATTAAATACCATAAATTAACACTCTCAAGAGGCATTTCTCTGAATTGTTTATTTTGACTTTTTATACTTTGAGTACAATTAGCTGATGAATTGATTAACTAATTGATTAATTAATTAATTAACACTTCCAATACATTACTTTGACATCTAATGGAATACTTTAACACTGTTGTATTGCTATTTGTACTAAAGTGAAAGATCTAAATATTTCCTCCAGTAACATTTTGTGTCGAGGTAAATAGTATAGTCCAGTTTTTAATAGTAAAACATCTGCTCTATGACATTCTGTGACTTTTATAGAACTTTCTCACAATTACAATTATTCAGCACAATCATCCTCATAATCAGTGTGTCGTCTACTGTGTCAGTTTGATGCAGATATACAGACGACATCTAACTTCTCTTACAGCGATATCAAATCATACTTATTTAAAAATCCATGTTACAAACACGGAGAGAACTTTATAGAGAATGAAGCGATTGATATTCAGCAAATTAATAATCAACTCCAAAACAATTCAATGCAGTAACCAAAGGAATAAGCCCAATAAGATATATAAATATCTAGTAAAAATGGGTATATTGTATTTTGTTTACATTACACATGCCTGTAGATGGAATAAATCAAAAGAACATTTATTGAAAATACAGAAATAAAGGTTAGTACCATTTATGGGGCAAACTGCACATAACCGACTATTCAGATGAAGCTCTAGGTTCATCCTGTAGGTGGCAGCATAGATTCATGTGATAGCACGTATATGGAAAAAGCATTCAAGGTCCTTCAATGTTTTTAAATATCAATAGTTCATGTTTTCTTTGAATGCTGTGAGGTCATGGATGAGAAACACGCAGGAGCCAATCAGCAGTTTTCTTTTTGGTTTTGCAGTCCTCAGAATTTCTGTGTAGGCTGAAGCTTTCGTTCTCTACCCACGATGACGTGGAAAAGATATGATCACTTCTCTATTCACCAAAAACACATGAATAATCACAGGCTCTTTGACATGTAAAGGGTTAGACATTTGATTGAACAAAATGCCAAAAGGAAAGATGAAACAGAAAACCTTTTGTAATGGTTCATAATTATGGATGATTTAATAAAAAAGGGTGCATGAACTGATAAAGTGCCCTCTAGGGTGACCTTCAAGTGGAGAAAACGTGATAAAGTGGCTTCTGTGATAATGTGTCTTCTGTGTGCCCTTCAAGTCGAGTAAACAAGATGAAGTGGCCTTCATGGTGCCCTTCTAGTATAGAAAATTGGATATGGGGTCCACTAAGGTGCTTTTCCAGTGGAGAAAATGGGATAAAGTGTACTCTAGGGTTCCCTACCTGCGGAGAAAACGAGATGAAGAAGCATCTAGGGTGCCCCTGAAGTGGAGATAACGTGACCAAGTGCCCTTTAGGGTGTCCTTCCAATAGAGAAAACGTGATAAAGTGTCCACCAAAGTGCTCTCTCAATGGAGAAAACAAGTTTAAGTGGCCTGCAGGATGGCTTTTCACTGGAGAAAATGTGATAATGTGTCATCTAGTGGATAGAAAATTGGATATGGGGTCCACTAAGGTGCTGTTCCAGTGGAGAAAACGTGACAGTGTACTCCAGGATGCCCTTCCAGTGGAGAAAACATGATGAAGTGTACTCTATGGTGCCCTTCCAGTGGAGAAAACGTGACCAAGTGCCCTTTAGGGTGTCCTTCCAATAGAGAAAATGTGATAATGTGGCGTCTAGTGGATAGAAAATTGGATATGGGGTCCACTAAGGTGCTGTTCCAGTGGAGAAAACGTGACAGTGTACTCCAGGATGCCCTTCCAGTGGAGAAAACGAGATGAAGTGGCCTTTAGGGTACCCCTGAAGTCGAGGAAACGTGACCAAGTGCCCTTTAGGGTGTCCTTCCAATAGAGAAAATGTGATAATGTGTTGTCTAGTGGATAGAAAATTGGATATGGGGTCCAATAAGGTGCTGTTCCTGTGGAGAAAACGTGACAGTGTACTCCAGGATACCTTTCCAGTGGAGAAAACATGATAAAGTGTACTCTAGGGTGCCCTTCCAGTGGAGAAAATGTGATAATGTGGCATCTAGTGGATAGAAAATTGGATATGCACTGCAAAAAAGGCCCCTCTAGAAATAAGCCTAATATTCTTAAATCTAGTCAAATTATCTTGTATTGAGCAAAAAAATCTGCCAATGGGGTAAGACAAATTTACTAGGTTAGAATTCTTAAAACAAGCAAAAATGTCTAGCCACTGAAAGATCATAATGTGCCTTAAAACTAGACAAAAAGGCTAGAATTCAAGCAAACTGAGCTTATTACAAGCAATGAAATCATATTTATTTGAGACAAAGTAACTTAAAATGAGGAATTTAGTCTCTAAATGAGCTGAAAATTAATTTATATCTTGAAATAAGATTAATAACTAGCATAAATAACCTTAAAATAAGCATTTTATTCTCTTAATTGAGCTGACAATTAGAATGTATATCTTGAAATAAGATTAATAACTAGCATAAATAACCTTAAAATAAGCATTTTATTCTCTTAATTGAGCTGACAATTAGAATGTATATCTTGAAATAAGATTAATAACTAGCATAAATAACCTTAAAATAAGCATTTTATTCTCTTAATTGAGCTGACAATTAGAATGTATATCTTGAAATAAGATTAATAACTAGCATAAATAACCTTAAAATAAGCATTTTATTCTCTTAATTGAGCTGACAATTAGAATGTATATCTTGAAATAAGATTAATAACTAGCATAAATAATCCTAAAATAAGCATTTTATTCTCTTAATTGAGCTGACTTTAGGAATGAATACCTTGAATTAAGGTTAATAACTAGCCAAAAAAGTTGAAAACATGACACAATATCTTAAAACAGCACAATAAAAACAAGCTAATTCGTCTCAAATTAAGGCACCAGAAGCATCTTGTTTTTAGCATTTCTTTCTTTATTAAGAGATGTTTTAATCAACGCTTCAACGCAATTTGAACGTTTTTTCTTTCTTAACAACATGCACTGCATCCATTAATCCACTCACTGCAATGAGTACAGAACCAAGACTTTCATAGTCACAAAGACCAAATAATTTGAAAATATGCAGGTATTCAAGCAGCAGAACACAGTTAAAATAATTTAAAAAACAAAAAACACTTCCATTCCAGCTGCTGGTAAGAATATTTGAAATGACAGCAACAAACACGTTGTATCTTTCTCGAAAAGAAACCAGTGACGCACTTACTCAATGATGGACCACCAATGACATCAACAAACATGTGGCTAGAATGGGTCTGACTCTCTCAAACTGAAAAACATTTTCTTAGAGATATCAGTCAATCACTCAAGGAAGGACCTCCACTCGGCAATGGCTTTTTTGTAGGAAGCAGTTGAATCTTGGTCATGCAGGGAGTCCTGGAGAACCTCAGTTTGCAATACTGAGAGCATGGTGGAAATGGACTTTGGATAAGTGAGGTGCAGGCAATAGTAATACCCCAAGAGGTAGAGCAGGCCTTCATCCACCTTCTTCGTGTCAAAGGTTGTCACTGGTGTGTTTCCAATGGCGATCATGCAGTTGTCCTCACAGACGAGTAAAACTGGACAAGACAGGGGTCGCTTGCTCAAGTATGCATCAGGGTCCTCTGAAGCCTAGATGACAAGAGTGGAAGTTTAGGAAATCACAAGTAACACAAACTTAGTCCTGGACTGGGATACTAAAAAATGCATACTGCTCAAAACCAACATGAAAACACAAAGTTATGTTCCCTCAGTGTTTTGCTGCTAAACTGTATGTAAAATGAACAGGGACGTTAAAGGAGAATTCTGGTCGATTTCAACACGTAGCTCTGTTGTTTGTAAATAAACACAGGAACTAAACAGAGCTGAATTAGCAAAACGTGTATGCATTTCTTTTAGATCTACTGCAGTCAAGATTCACTGTGTTCACTCGGAAGGAATCACTTACATTTACATTCAGTCATTAAGCAGACGCTCTTATCCAGAGCGACTTACAGTAAGTACAGGGACATTCCCCCCAGGGCAAGTGCCTTGCCCAAAGACACAATGTCATACAGCACGTCCGGGAATCGAACCAGCAACCTTCTGATTAAAAGCCAGATTTCCTAACCGTCTGGTATTGGTATGTGTGATATCTGTAAAGCTGAACTGACTCAAAACTGATTTTATTCCTATCCAAAGAGTCTTTCTGTGAGATAAAGGACACTAACACAACAAAAATCAGAGCAGTATACACTGTACTGCAGTATTCAACTTGCCAGCTGACATCACCGGATGGGCAGAGCTAGCTAACAATGCTAGTGCTGAATAAGTATTTAGCTGCTTGGCTCCATGACGCCGGTTAAGAAGGGCTCGTGAAACTGCTCATCCAAAGAAGGAAGGGGAACCCACTTGTCTGGCATATTAAGACATGACTAGCGAAAAATAGCCCAAACTTTCCAAGACTTTTAGCTAGTGCTAAGTTTATAGAGCTAGGAACCTAGCGAAAAATAGCCTCAACTTTCCAAGACTTTTAACGTAGCTAGGCTACGTTTATAGAGCTAGGAACCTAGCGAAAAATAGCCTCAACTTTCCAAGACTTTTAACGTAGCTAGGCTACGTTTATAGAGCTAGGAACCTAGCGAAAAATAGCCTCAACTTTCCTAGACTTTTAGCTAGCGATGGTACTACTAGTAGTCTAATGCTGAGGGCTAGCTGATATCGTTGTCTTACTCGTTGGGCACACCCAATACATTAAAAATGTGTAGGTCGTACATGTGTGAGTACAGTACTGGCTCAAAAACGGTGTGGTCGCAGTTTGGAGCCCTGCATAAGGTTATCTTGAGCCATGCTAGCTAGCTAGCTAACTTCATGGGTTTTAGTACACAAGCCAACATAGCAATACAGGTTAGACAAATTAAATATAAACACGTTTATGTTAATAGAAACAGATAACAATATATCTTACCTCTTAGTGTAGCAATTGTAACTTCGTCCAGTTGATCCATTAGTTCAACGATTCCAAAAACTCTCTGGTTGCAAAAAAAATGTACCTGCATTTGAAATCCAATTGCCGTTAGACGCTGCGCGCCCAATTCTCCACAGAATCGCGCTGAAACATTTGGAATGTTCCAGTGTAGGATAGGGGTGTGCAGCCGGCCGAAATAGCTTAGGTTTGCAGCGATTTTTTTTTATAAAAATGAATTTACTTTAGATCATTTCATTCAAATACAATACATATTAAGCCTGTGTATGAGATACTTAATTAATGACTGGTTGCTGCTCTTATGAGACACAGATTTATGGTCACTTCCCCTTGATGAGCTCATGTGATAAACCAACCAGGTCGCCCCAAGGGGACACACACTACCCTTTGGCTTTCTTGGAACAGTGCGTGCCGTGGGAAGGAGGAACATAATTGTTCATATCTGCGTCAACAAGCCAGCTAGCTTAACTAGCTACTACATAGGATCATGATTTGGCGCTGCGTTATCTGCTTTGTTTTTGTAGGTCTAACCCTCAAATATGTTATTACAACAGCTGTGGCTCATAAGATATACATGGAAATTTGGCAAAAAGTTATAGAAATGTTTTGGAAAGTTTTGAAATATATTTGGTAAGAAGGTAGTGGGCAACACAGAACTGTTTTATATCTTTTTCCCAATCAGTCAACGGTCATGTTAAACTGTATTTTCATGTTTGTCATGTAAATGAAATAAATTGCTGTCATTTCTTAAGATTCTTAAATTGAGAAGTTGTGCGCGTGGTCTCAATCTTAAAATAAGGAAGATAATCTTGTTCCTTTGCTGGGATAATTAGCTAAATATGCCCACACCTTGTTACTAGTTAAATCGAGCTTGATATTAGTTGGTAAATCTTATTAAGAAAAAGTTAGATATATTTTCTCAAAATAAGACTATTTTTCTTATGTGAAATATGCTTGGCAAGATTTTTCTTCTTTTAAAATAAGACACATTTTCTCGAAATAAGGCTTTTTTTACTTTCTTAAAAATCAGTTTTTGCAGTGTGGGGTCCACTAAGGTGCTGTTCCAGTGGCGTAAACATGATGAAGTGTACTCTAGGGTGTCCTTCCAATAGAGAAAATGTGATAATGTGGCGTCTAGTGGATAGAAAATTGGATATGGGGTCCACTAAGGTGCTGTTCCAGTGGAGAAAACGTGATAAAGTGTACTCTAGGGTGCCCTTCCAGTGATGGGTGCCCTAAAAATGTAGAAAACGTGCTAAGGTGCCCTGCAGCGTGCCCATACAGTGGAGAAAACATGATGCACCGTCATATATCGGCTGCCCAGTATACACGCTAGAAAAGTTTCAGTGGGCTGTAGAGCCAGAGTCCTCCACTGGTTTATTGGGGGGTTGAAAAGCAACATACTACCCTTGAGCAAGGCACATTTCTCAAATGTTTTTTTCTGTTTATGCATTGCTTTATATTGTCCTTTGCAGTAATGCTCTGTCTAGTGTCGCCCATAGATTGTGCCATAGCCCTAAAGGAGGGTGTGAGCTTGTGGATTATGTAATTGAGAAATTAGAACAATAATATCCCACCTCAACACAGCCCTCCTCCCCACTCCCCCCGTTCTGCTCTCTGATTGGTCCAAACAAGCGTCTAACCCGTTCTCATTGGCCGTCGGACCTGTCACTCATTCTGTTGCCTGGTGGACTGCTTGCTTGCAGCTTGTAAACCACACGATCCAGTTACTGGAGCTGCTGCTGCAATGAAAACACCTCGTCGGTGGGTGGATGTACGGGCCCGGGTCCAGCTCTCTCTCCCCAAACACTGACCGAGTGAGTAGCTTATTCTACCTGCAAACAGAGCAGGAATGCATGCTTTAAAGTAACATGTGGGTATAGCAGAAGGGATCATTTGCATGTTGTTTTTTCCTTAAATATGTTTTGTGAATCATGCAGAAGAACAACTAACCTTTGCTTTATTATAACCAAACTAACCAGAGTCCAGGTTATTAAAAAAAGTGATGCATTTTGCACCAAGTTGTTATATGTGTGACTTGTTGGATTTTTTTTGCTGCTGCTGCATTCATTCTGTTTGGGTTTCCTAGTTAACACATGAACACTTGAACGCATCGTTACAGTCCATGGTAAAAACAATCATTTAATGCAACATTGTGTCTGTTTGGGTGATGCTGCTGCTGTGAAGGATGTGAGAGATCTGCCACAAGAAAGCAACAGTGTATGACAGATATGTGCACAAACAGGAATTATTATGTTTTAAAATAATAATGTATCATTTTAAACATTTATGTAAATATTTGCTGGCTGTTTTAATTTTGTGTTGTTCTTAAGAATGTGACGTAAGCTGGATGCCTTGTTTCTGTAAAAAAAAAAAGAAATCTTTCCAATATGTGTAATTTTACTGCTCATAAAACCCAATTCAAGCATATATATATATAAAGTGCAATTGATCACAAGAGGAGTGTCTAAAAAGTCCTGCATTTTGGATTCCACGGACTCAGTGCATTACCACGCATGAGTCATTCTGTTGATAGAGACAAAATATATGATCCACACAGCAGTGCCCAGTGCATTCCTGATCATATTAGCCTTCTAGGTCTGGGGCCTGGGAGAGTATTTGGCTAAAATCTGCTCTGGAAAAACAACAGGCTGCATGCCACTGTGTGGAGGCTGTGAAGTGAGGAGGAGGAGGAAGGAAAACACATTTACGACCATAAAGGCATCTTTTTTCCTCTGCAGCCATTGTCTTGCATCATCAAGTTTACCTTCAGTTTGCTATCAGTTCATCTGGTGTTGATGGTGTTTCAGCTGAGTGAGATAAGAGAGAAACAAACCACACGGCGGTGTTCAGTGTTCTGGGAGACAAGAGTTTATTTTGGTGCCGAAGGTTTTTGCATACTGATGCAGCAGCTCCTGTGTGCCCACAGCACCGTAGGTAGACTGGAGGGGGGGTGTGAGTAGAACTACGCAAGTCCTAGATCTTCTTCCTGCAAGGAGAAGATGAAATGGAGAAAGTGGTATCTGGAGTCTTGTCTGATTCAGTTAGAGTGAAGAGCGTGTGGATACCAGAGGAGATGCTTTGATCACATTAAGAGATTGTGTGGTGCTGATTCACCCTCCGAAAAAAGAAAGGTAGGAATAGAGGAAGGATCTTGGTATCTTTGCCCATTATTTTCATCATTCTATAGTAGATTATTTATGTATAAGACAATTTAATATTTATTTAATTCAAATTAAAGGGGGCGCATTACTGTTTGTAGACATGAACGTCAGTTTACGCGCCAGTGAGAGAACTAGACCTGTGAAATCAGTTGCATAATCAATCTTCGGTGGCTCTGGAGGGAGATTACCGAAATCTGACAAGATAACCCCGATGACATCATCAGGGTTATCTTGAATTAGACTTGAGACTTCAAATATCTGAAAAAAACATGTGTTACATACTCGGTGGAATGAGGTTTGAGAGTTGATGGCATTTAACAGGCAGGGAAAGATGTAATGATATCGGCTTTTAAATCTCACTCAGTGTGACCGATAAACACACAGTTTTTATTTTTGTGAAAACAGTGGAATTATGCTTCTAGTTTAGCCATAGAAATAGAACAGGAGTAGAATGGACATTGGTGGTAGTTTGACTAGAACTAAATAAATGACCATTGTTGTTAGTTGTTATGCCGACAACACACGTCAGTGGCGGAGGAACCGTTAGACCCAGGGCCGCTTGTCTGCAAATGTTCTGTAACCAGTGTAGTTATAAAGTGTGGTGGAATTAGCAATTTATTTTTTGTATGAGGATGAAGTATTAAGTTGTTAAATTTGACAAATGTTCTCTGCCTCTGTATGCTTCCTAAAGTTACTACTCCACTGCTCATTGTAATCGTTACTGGAAAACCTGTCTGCGATTTGCTGGAAGTCTTTTTAGTTTATGAGGAAATGAACCTGCTGCAACGGTCAGAGGTACACATAAAAATGGCCGCTGCTCTGACCATCCTGCTACGATGATCTGAATAGGAATGTCCATTCTACTCCTACTCTTATTTCTATGGCCTATGGGTTGAGCCATACAACTTGAATAGTAGTAGAACGGACATTTAACTGTGTTCCGTTCTTCATTCAATACAAAGGAAAATGGTGGTTGATGTTAGTTGTTATGAGGACCACAAACGTCAGTTGGGGTGTTGTCTCCGGGAAGAGAGACGACGCAGCTCCTGAGACTGATGGTTGGCTAGTTAGCAAGTTAGCTTGTTAGGCACATGGACCGCTGGACACTAGCTCGCTGTGGGCCTAATATCCAGCGCAGCAGTAAAGCATGGTGGAATTAGCAAGCTAGCTAACCTAACAACTATTCACTAGTTAATTCCACCATGCTTTACTGCTACACTGGACACCGATGAGCTGAGCAAAGTGCTTTCCTACACTGTTCCAAGAGTCTGTGGATGAAGCATTAAGTTGTGGCCGATACTGACGCAAATAACTGAACCCGATATCAGTGACAATGGGGCCGATCTATTCTATTCTATTTCTTTACACTATGACCTTGATATGCTGGAATTTGAAATACACTTGAATTATAATTCCTGTTAATTTGAAGATTTCTTTACCAAGTTTCTGGTGTATAACTTATTATTTTAATAATAAATAACAATTCAGTATTAAACACTGGTATCAGATTGGTACCAAAGCCCAGTTATGGCGGTATCGGGGATGAAAAAGTAATTATTTTACCAGGAATGTCGCCTTAGACACCAAGTTCATATTAATATTAATATTGCAATAATTCAATCAGCGAGTAGCCTACAGGCTCATTTACCAGTTACCTCCTTCAGTGGAACTGACAAAGCAGACATTTATTTAAATTAAGATCTTGGAGTCAGGACACCTCAGGCTCTTGCGAGTCCCTGAACTAAAGATGAGTGCAATACTGAGTCACTGAGAGCCCCTTTAACTCAAGGACATGGATCAGTAGAGTGGCTGCTTTGTGCCACTGGAGAAACACTCTCAAAAATCCCTTTCTTGACCTTTTATTTTTGAGGATTTTGTTTTAAAATGGCAAAACATATTCGGTTATGGCTGTTAACAGAGTATGTAATATTTCGGGGGTTTATTGGCAGATATTGAATGTAATTATCATAACTATGTTTAAATCAGTGTATAATCTGCTGAAACTATGAAGAATGTTTTATTTAGCTTAGAAAAAGCCATCTTGCGCCGCCATGTTTCCAGAACGGACAAACTGAACACTGACCCTAGAGAGACATTGGCATTTTTCATTATCTAAAGGAAGTGATGCGTTCAGAAACCCGGTATTAAACGGCCCACTGTGCTGAATAAATAAAGATTGTAGTGTTGATAAGCCCCGACCTTGCTTGCTTTTTATTTCTACTTTTTATTGATTTGATGTCATTTATTATCACACTGCAGCATCTGCTCTGTTCCCGCTGTAGGGCTGAGCTCCTCCTATAACACACAAACATAGACACAAACACACAAACATAGACACAAACACACAAACATAGACACAAACACACAAACATAGACACAAACACACACACACAAAGCTTGAGCAGACATGCCGCTGTGGTGAAGTGAAGGACACTCGAGTTGATGGCAAATACGATCGTTACTGTACGTGCAATCAAATATTTGCGATTAAAAAAACAATACTTTATCAATATAACTGTGAACATGTAAACAAAAGTGAAACCTAATTTTAAACTATGTGAGCACAAGCACAGCATGAACGATTGGACGAAAGCTTTTTCTAGTAAACTTCTCTGCCGGCTGAGAGAAAGCAGACAGGAGCAATTATATATACTGACGGATGTCTAGGTTTTAATTTTTTATAAACTTGAGTCAGAAATGTTATTTATTTTAATAACATTTGTACAATTGTTTCAAGTGAGAAATAAATTACTTTATATAGTGACTTTAAAGTTGTAAACATAACTGTTGCTACTTTAGAAACGATAATTAAATATTTCTAAATTATAAAGAACTTCTGAATCTATTCTGAATTTATTTGTTTTTAAAAGTTTAGATTTCTTAAAAAGATATATATATTTAGTAATGTAGAAGAGCGAGTATTAGTAAAAGTAGCTTCTAGTTGTAATTAAATCCTAAAGATAACTATTTCTCCTTCCACCGTAGTTTTCTACACGCTTGGAAAGGGGAGGGGCTGATCTGAGGGGTATTTAGTTGGTTGCAATTCTGCCATAAACCACTAGATGCCACTATAACGTACACACTGTCCAATAAAAGCTAACAGTGGAATATGTTTATTTATGTGCATATATGTATATAATTTAATGTTTTTTTCTGCAGGTAACCACTGAAGAAGGCATGTGGTGGATATTATGGCTCGCAGCCGGCACGCGACCCTCCGGAGCCGACAGCCGGCCACCTCACACCGTCCTGTAGCCGAGCCCGAGCTCCATGAACCGCACGCCACGGACCTTTTGACTTCATGAAGATCCCCAACATCGGTGATGTGATGAATAAATTTGAAGTCCTTGGGATTGTGGGTGAAGGTAAGAGTTCTCAGCTCTGGTCAGCCACAGCAGCGGTACGCTCAGAAACGAGTTGTAGGGCTTTTCAGTGAGCAATCATATCATTGTTTTTATTCAATTATCCTGCAGGGAAAAAAGCCGTTAAAAGCTGCTCTGCTGTTCATGATTGTACAACTCAAAAAGGTTGAGGAGTTTTTTTTATTTTCATCATGGAAACATTGAAGATGCTGTGACCTGAGTTCATACTTTTTGTGTTGTTATTGTTGAAATGAAGAGGTGCATTGTGGGATACTGTTTTATTGTTGTTCATATCAGCTGATTTGATAGTTCACTTCCTCCCCAAAATGCTTCTCATGGCTCGTCTTTTTCCTCGAGCCACTTGGTTGATATATAAACTGGCAGAGGCCCTGAGGTTGTCCCAGTTTTTACTCCCACATCCTAGAAGTTTTATAATGTGTGTGTGTGTGTGTGTGTGTGTGTGTGTGTGTGTGTGTGTGTGTGTGTGTGTGAGATGTGTGTAGTGTGATGTGTGTAGTGTGTGTGTAATGTGTCCCTAGAAGACACAGGGAAACTTTGAGTTGGATTCTGAAGGCCGACTCTCCGTCCAAAGATGAGTTTATCTGGAATGAAGTCGGAACTTTTTAGTGACGCATTAAACTGTAAAAGTAGAAGTTTTTGCTGTTAGTGCACTAATGGCACAGTGCGCTTCACTTGATCCGACATCATAGATTTTTCCTCACCGATCTTGAGGTCACTCAATTTTGTTAATCATTTAGGACAGAGAGTAGCACGTAGAGATGTTCTGATGACAATTATTACTGCCTGATATCGTGTAGATCTGATGCTACTGTGTGTGTGTGGGGTATTTATGTAGTGTGTAAATATGTATACAGTGTATATGCGCATATATGTATGTATACATATGTGTGTAAACATGTATACATATGTGTATATATGTATATATATATATATATATATGTATATGTGTATATATATATATGTGTATATGTGTATATATATATATGTATGTGTATATATGTATATGTTTATATGTATATATGTGTTTTGTGTATATATATATATATATATATATATATATATAGATATGTATGTATGTATGTATATGTTTATATGTATATATGTGTGTTTGTGTATATATATATATATATATATATATATATATATATATATATATATATATATATAGATATATATATATATATATATATATATATATATATATATATATATGTATATATATATATATATATATATATATAAACACACATATATACATATAAACATATACATACATACATACATACATACATACATATATCTATATATATATATATATATATATATTGAATATTCCTGAAAATAGATTCTCAGTTTAACGTGCCGTTTACTTCTTTTTTTAGGTGCCTATGGTGTTGTTTTGAAGTGCCGACACAAGGTAAGCTCTTACAGATTTTCATGTAATCACCTTGTTTCTCATTGGTCCAATCAGTTGTCTTTCAAATCCTTATCGCATTCATTTTCCACATGAAAACAGTGTTTAAAACCATTGTTGACTTTCTGGTATAAACCTGGTGATAATCCATGAAAATTCTTTGAAATATTCAAAACACGCAATGATTTCATCCTCTCTCCACAAAACGCCATTGTTGTCGCTAAAAAATATTAACAACACATTGTATGAGCCAAACTGTTAAACCTTTTTCTTGATTTGTATAAAAAAAGGCATGAGTTAATCCCACATACACCGTATTTTTGCTGTAAATACTCACTAGAGCACCAAATATGTATTAATCCACGCCTGAAAATAGTCCCTAACAAACGCAGTATTTACACCTATTTGAGTAACATTCACCTACAGTTCTGGAAATGAAGCCAAAGCTTCATGTGTTAAAGCTGCATTTGTCTTTATCCACCAGGCGGCGACTCCTCTGGTTGTATAGAAGTCTATGAGAAAATGACTCTACTTCTCTCTTGATTTATTCCCTCAGTAAACATTGTAAACATGAGTTTATGGTCTCAATCTCTAGTTTCAAGTCTTCTTCAATACAGCATGATGTTCATTTAGTAAATGATGCTCCATTTAGAGTCAAACAGACCATAAAGCAGGGGATGCTTTAGGGCGGGGCTACACACTGATTGACAGGTCCACACCAGAGACGAATACGGCGTCTCTACGTCACTCCTCCTCAGTCCATATATGGTCACCTCCTGTTAACTGGTTGCAAAAATCCCAGATGGCGACCGCCAAAACAGCGAACTAGAGTTCTCTGTTTATAAGAAGTGGACGTAGTCATCGTAACGTCACTCATTGGTTTGTGGACTGATGTTAGTCAGTTGCCATGTTGTTGTTTTTTGCAACGATTTTACTTTTACTGAGGGAATAAATCAAGAGAGAAGTAGAGTCATTTTCTCATAGACTTCTATACAACCAGAGGAGTCGCCCCCTGGTGGACACTAGAGAGAATGCAGCTTTTGCATTATCTTCAATTAACAAACCAATGAGTGACTTCATGACGACTACGTCCACTTCTTATATACAGTCTATGGTTATTTGTCTCTGCTCGTGTTTGTCAGTGAAAATGATCTGCTTTGAAAGGAAACAGTTAATTGATTTGTCCCTGAAATCTGTCGCTTCATTTCTTCTCAGTCATATAAAAGATGCTCTGATAGGTTGTGTTGAATTAATTAATTCTTTAGCACGAGAACAAAGAAAACAAAAAGCAGACGACCTGCTCTGCAGTAATAAGCTTTGTCATCTCAGGAAACGACAACATTCCAGCATGAACACGAGAGACCAACTACCTCCTACTGACGGAGACTTTCACAACGTTAAGATCCTCGATGGTTTAACAGTGTTTCATTACATCCATCACCTCACTCAGTGTTCCGTTAGCCAGGTTCCCATCGAGTTAGCTGAAGTGTCAGGATTGTAAAAGACGACGGCGTCAGACCTGATGTTGAGTTAGCACTCAGAGAAAAAGAAGAAAGGCCGCTCTGTAAGACGGAATCACAGCCTATAATTACCGGGCGTTATTGTTCAGACTGATTGATCGCGGGCCGATGCAGCTGCAAATGCCAATTGTCTCCGTTTTCTACAACAGAACTCTCATCAGTCCTCAGTCACACAACAGACGGAGGCTGTAGCTTTTGTCCGTAACACATTATCTTAACTGTGTTTATTTGAGCCAAAAATACATCATCATCATCATCATGATGGCAAATATTCATCACTCTCAATGTCTGCAGGGTTTATGAGAACAGGTAGCTTTAAAGCCAGACAGCTGGTCTGTGTTGGAGAGTAAAATAATTAATATTGGCAGATACTGAATCACATTTCTTATGCGTTGATTTTGATATCCGACTCAATAATCCAGTTTTGGCTTGAGGCTCTGGTTTCAATAGATCATTACATTCTTTATATTTCCATCAAGAATTTGTGCAGCTGATGCATTGGACTAAAAAATGAATGGTTTCTTTAGTTTAAGTGGTTTGATTGTTGATCAGTTGCTTAGATTTTTGACGAAATCAGGTGATGAACTCATTTTAATATTCGATATTAAAGCACTCTGTAAACGTGTGTAGAGGCAACACAACTTCTAAAGGTGATTGTGTGTCAGCGTTGTTGTTTTTCTGCTTGTTATGCTTCACTACAGTGGCCCATAAATCTATTAATGCAGATTTAAAGCGGAAGTAAATGCTATATTTAATATTATCAATGGTTCACGTCATTGCGTGTAATGTGAAAGTCATTTTTAGCATTAACTGCTAAAGAGCCAGAAATAATCAGGATTCACGTGAAACGAGTCATTCTTGATCTCAGAAGGTTTTTACCAATAATAAGATTTAGAGGAATGAGGTGCTGAGTGGTGGATGACTTTATGTCTGCAATGAAGCTGTAGTTTAAAAAACAAACATTGAAGGAGATCATTGGCTACGTTTTCATGACTCAATTAGTTTATAAAGCTAATTTGTCTTTTTAATTAGCTCATTACACTTTCATTATCTCTCTGGCACACAAACAAAAGAACAACATCCCCTCGTAGTCTGACCTTCTGCCGCTCTTCTTTTTGACCTCGTTGGTTTGTGCGGTTTTTTTTAAACTTTCATTGCTCGATGTTTTTAAAAAGCTCAGGAGGACGAATCCTTCCGGCTGCGGATCAATATGGACCGGTGCCATCTGGAAAGTATTGAATTGTTGGTGTGAAAGTACAAAAGGGCTAACTCGCAGATCTATGCTACGTAATTATGTGTGCATATACACACAGAAACACACACACACAGTCATTTATATAAGCACACACACAGTCACAGGGTTTGTGTTGGAGCTATGACTACGAGCAGAGAAAAGCACTGACCGGAGGAAAACGTATTTATTTGTGCAACAACTGCTGCTGAGTCGCAGCTGCTCGCGCTCACAGAACACACTGATTTCACACCGACACGCCCCTCACATTTGGTTTATGCAGCACATGTATTTAACAGGAATAATTAGATGCAAGAAGGGATGGGGGGGACGGATTTAGAAAAGGATGTTAAGCAGGAGCACGCCATTCATCAACGTCCACATAATAATCTGAATCTATTTAAGAGGCTGCTGGAATGCGTCCGCCCACGCACACACACTCTGTACGCCTCACAACATTTGAACTCGGCCGGGCTCAGCGTCACATCGGAGAGAGAGACGCTGTTATGTGTTCATCGTCGGTGTAGCAGCCTATACGCTCTAATGAGACATGTGGATGATCAATAAGCTCCACTGTTGTGGTAATTTGTCATAAAAATATCTAAATCAAAGAGCTGCTGATGCATCATGGGAATGTGGTTCACACAGGCAAAGTTTCTTATGATTTATTTCTCCAAAAACAAGCAAGAAAATGTAAAAAACATAGAAATCATGGTTATATTTAAAAAAAGACACAAACATAACAGATTAATAATATCACGGTGCAGGAAGAGGCAGCCGTAATCTGAGATGTCATTTTTAAACGGGGTGTGCTGTGCAGACGACGCTCTGTAACGATATGTTATGACACGTTGTTGGTCCAAAATAGGCTCGTGTTCCTGCTTAATGAGCCAGAACTCTGCACAAACACATAAAAAAAAGCAGGCAGAGTTTAATAAGCGAACTTTTTATTTCCTCACGGTTCGATTGTTTTAATGGTCTTTCAGCGAGTATAAATCAGGAAGCAATTAATAGACTTCTGCAAATGGAGAAGAGAGAACTCATAACTCCCATTTTAATGACCTTACACCGGCTGCCCATTGGTTTTAGGATTGATTTTAATATTTCACTTCATACTTTTAAAGCCCTTCATGACCTGAAGATAAATCTGATCTTCTGTTTCTAACTAACCACTAGAGAGATGCTTAAAGACTGTAGAGGACCAAACGTTTGCTTCTAGGGCTCCTCATCTGTGGACCAAGCTGCTGGAGGAACATCAGTATCTGAAACTAAGAATGATTGTGTTTTTGAGGTGACTCAACTTCAAAGTAAGAAACACATGAATAGCTCTTACTTAAATCATTAGGTCCTAAAAGTTTTAAGATACACTACAAGCTGATCCAGAGTTATGTTCCTTCCTATGGAGGTAGGTAGGCTGGGAGGAGGGGCTTTATTTATTTTATTTATTTTATTTATTTTATTTATTTTATTTATTTTATTTATTTTATTTATTTTATTTAAATGTTATTTTTTATTAAATGTTATTTTTTATTAAATATTTTAATTAAATGTTATAACTTTTTATTTCATAACATTTTATTTTATTATTTTTATTTTTTAATTATTCCATATAAAACACCCAGACTGAAACTGCAACATGCTGTCACATCAAAAGTGTTGAGCTTGTTGAGACACAGAGAAGCTTTTGACTTGTAGTTCTGGCTCATCTTTTATTTATTTATTTTAATAGAATCACCAAAAAGAGCATGTTTGGGTTTTCTAGTTCTTTTTTTCTGCCTGACCTTAATGGGAAAACTGTGTTTTATTGTGCTGCAATGAGATAAAATTAGAGTGAAACTAGATTCAAGGACTTTTAATGATCCATTTGTTTCCTCTGGTGCCACCACGAGCTTGACATTTGTGATCTTGAGTAAAATTTCTCAATAACTATTGTACAGAGTGACATTTGGTACAAACATTCATGAACTGTTGCTCGTCAGCTGACTGTCCATATAGCGTCAGGTCAGAATTTCAGGTTGTCCAATGCTTTGGTTCATGAGAAGATGGCTGCAGACTCATGTCAGTCCCAGAAGGTTCAGCTGTTCTTTGTTTTATTTCTGAATAGCAAATGAAACCAAACTTGATAGAAACTTCCCCGTAACTGCTCGTTTCTATCTGATCTTTGTGACTTGGACTGTTTTACATTGATGCTCATTTGCATAGAGAGATACCTCATTTGAATACGTGCAAATAGCTCAAGAGCACCGAGACGCTACCTGCTTGGCAGCGTTTATTTGTCTTATTTGTGCAGGTTTAGCGTCTGCAAAAGCCTTTTGAGCATTCACCCCTCAGTGTTGTTAAATAGAATGGTTTATATTTGTGAATGTCTTTGGTAGACCAAAACAGAAAATGTGATCACTCTTACAGACAAAATGTGATCCGCAAACGTGAGGAAATTGTGGAAAAATGGCTTAGTTTCCAGTTTCTTTTTACTTTTAGTTGCCAAATTTATCAATATAATTGCACAAAATCTCATGTTTTTTATTTCAATGGAATCCGACAGACCAATCTGTCTTTGGCCTCTAACAGTGCTTCTGTGTTTTATTCAGCAAATTCAGAATCTGTGGAATATGTTGCCGGCGTTTCGTCTGGTGATTCATTGTGTTGACGAAACTGTAGATTTCACCACTCAGAGAGGAAAGCACCTCCTGCTCCAGTCTGCCCTCCAGTTCACTGGCAGTGACATTCAGGTTCGTTTACTCACGGTAGATTACAGAGAAACTAACCTACATATTGTTCTCTGTTGAACCAGTAGAACGTTGGGAGTTTCTGCAGATGGTCTTTACTCGTCGTTGTAAAAGAGTGAATAGAAAGTTGCACCAATCTGACTTTTTTATTCCCGATACCTGAGACCTGGTATCGATCAGATACCAATGTTTAATCAATAAGCTGTCTGTCTCGCTGTGTGGAAGAGACTGGGATCAGTATTCTATGCTTAGGGAAATATATATGTTGCTTAATGATCTTTGTAAAACTACATTTAACATATACTAACATAGATGTAGATTTACTGAATTTTTATTTATCATTAAAATAGTGATTTGCAAATTGAACTGAAATTACAATTTAAGTCTAAACCTTTTTATTTTTACATTTTTAACAAACTAGAACAATCCCTGACATTAGACCTCAAAAAACAAGGCGCATAAAAAATAATAGAAAATAATATTTAGCAACAAACTCAAGGCTTTAAAACATCAGTCCACAAACTCCACTTCTTACTTCTTATAGACAGTTTATGGTATTTACTACCAAATAATATGGCGCAATCTTCCTTTATTATCCAGTGCATGTTTGCTTCTTTGCAAATTTCTAGCATAGAATTGATTGAAATAGACATTTAAAAACAATGGAAGTGGTAAATTGAGATGTGTTTTCAGTTTGTTTCTCACTAGCTTCACTGGTGTTCATATCTTTCCTCTAACACACTCTGGGTCACACTGATTACTTTGAGTTGAAACTCCCCTCTGAAGTCAAACACAAAGGCTTCTCTCTCTCCGCTAATCTAAATCCTGGATCAGGCCTTCACATGTCCAGTGGCTGTTCTTTATCACGGGGCAGTATGGGAAGCGTGAGTGAGCGGGTAAACACGGCCGCGGTGAGTGACACCTCTCAGGAATGCAAAGGACACACAGCGTCACTGTGAGGGTTCTTATCGACCCGTGAGCCGGCTCCTCTGAGAGGGAGAACATTGACAGCGTCGGGTCTCCGTCTCCTCCTTTAGATGATTTAGTGTGTTTACATGAATCACAGGAGCCTCTTCATGAAAAGCCCCCGGCTGTGAAAGTGTTCTGGCTACAACGTGATTGGATGTCGGCCAGAGCCGGTTGAGTGTAAAGGCGTCCTTAAAGTAGTTTTCATCAATGAAAAACTATCAGCCCTCGTGATTAAAGAAAGCTGAAAGTCACATTAAGAGACTCTGTTTCACCTGCTTTATGTTAAAAACGCCTCTTTTTTTAACACTCTACTGAGGAACTTTTTACGGCGTTTAAAAACAGTCAAAAACACGTCTTATTTTTGCGTTTCGCTGACGGTAACGAGGTCTTGCTTCTGTTTTGCAAAAGTCGGTTAGCCCAAAGTTTCTGTAACCAGTCGGGTCAAGAGTAAAGATCAGAGCAGAATGTCAGAATGTTTGGGAAGCCACTTTGCATACATTTCTGACAAAACGGAACGAGGGGCTCATTATTTTAAGGAATAAAATAATGAGCCCCTCATTTTTACATCATTTTATGTAAAAAAACAGCATATTTTACTGCTTTTAAAGGGCATATAAAGCTGCAATTTTAAAGTCTGTCACTAGAGTGTCGTAAAAAGCGGTATTTTGTTGGTCAAAAGCCTAAATTGGGTGAAGAATAGAGGCGTTTATTGTCACTTATGGCTTTCCGTACTGAGGAGAAAAGCCACAAGTGCAGAATATGTCTCCAGGACAAACTTAAAGGAGAATTTTTGACTTTTAAGTCTCCAATAAAATCAATGCTTCTTATTCGTGTGTGATGAAGAAACAGGTGTGTGTTTTCTATGTCTATAAACCATCAGAAAACATGAAGTACAGGCTGTGTCCTTCGGTAAACGGACCTCCATGTTTGTTGTTGTTGACAGTAACTGCCTTCTCGGCAAACTGCACATATAAGATAACACCTCCCATCACAGCAGAGGAGAGAGAACACAAACAGCAGGTGTAAATGAAAGGCTGTTTTATTTTCCATATTACATATCTGCTACCATATAGCATTTTATAGCAGTTTACATTTTTCCTTACCGTCATATTTCACAACACATGATGCTGTAATATTTCTCTATTCTTTGGCTCAAAGTCTCTCTAAACACCAGAGATCACTTGAGGTGATGCTTCATGTTGCTTTTTCTCACATTTAGACGATTTAGAAACAAGTGAAAGACTTGAAACCTGCAGAACACAAGAAGTGTTTGAAGTAATTTCGCTACATTTCTGGTTCCAAACAGGAAACAACATGGTGGCTCATAAACTTTCTGTTATTCAGACAAAAAAAAGTCCATCAAAACCCGTCCACAACGCTCCATCTTTCACATCACACCTCGCTTTTTAATCCTTTTTGTTTGTTTGCTAAGAACAAACACGGCCTACAAAAGACAAATGAATTATTAGCTTTCAACAAAACGTTTAAATAAACAAAAAAAGATTCTTAAAAATGTATTGTTTCCCTGAAGAAAAAACACTTTGGTGTTTTTAGATATAAATATTTATGCATATATTCAATTTTGATCATGATTTTTTGTAAGCTAATATGAGGTGACTGTATTCTGAAAATTGCTTAAGCTGAGAAATAATCAACTTAAGGGTTTTGGATATTTAAACTGTGTAAAACTGATTCAATGCAATCAAACATTTACTGTAAAATACAAGTTAATGTGATGAGAACAGGAGGAGGAGGACTGATGACAAACAGCATTGATGCTCTTTGGAAACCGAAGCTTATGTGATCTTGACATTGAACTTTAATAGAAAGACATAAAATATAAAAATTCTATTTGACAGGAACGCATCAGCTGAATGTTTTTGCAGAAAACAATTCAAACTCTGAACACTTGCTTTTCAAATCAATCCCGTAATGAAACCTTAACAAGTAAGTGTAGAGCGACGAACGCAGCGTGTCTTTTCTCCTGAGCAGCAGAGAGCGCCGTCACGTGATCACATGACTCATCCTCTTTATCAGCCAGTGAGGAAGAACTCGTGTGTCACATGCCAGGAGGAGTCTGCTGATGCTGAGGGCTTCCTGGCAGCTCCGGTGTGGCATTGGGCCTCTTATTTTCCTGGCATGGTTTCACAGTAAAACCCTGAGGGTTGAAGACGGACGCCAACACAGTGTTCAGCCAATGGGGAGGCAGTATGCATCCCGTCACTGGTGCTTTCTTACAGTGATATGAAACGTATATAAAGGCCTGTTGACGCACAAAACACCATGCTGCTAAATGTGGATTTACTATTAAAAGACAGATTCAATGGATATTTGATTTTACTGTTATTTAACGGTTTAAAGTCAAAGATATGTTGGTGATTTGTAGCCTCAGAGATGTGAAATAATTATTCACCACTGATGTAGAAAGAAAAGAAAAGGTGTAAGAGAGAACGAGACCTTCTCATGCAGCTGCAGAGTTTACTGGTATTATTATTATTCAGAGGGATTTATTCCTTATCTGATGTCATGCATTCTTTTTATTCTATTTCATCTTATTTTTATCAGTTTTTTTATCGCTACATTTCTTGTACTAATGCAAAACATTCCTGTTCAGAACAGGCTGAATGTTTTGATTTTTACTTGCAGCAGTGAAGCCGGAGCGAGGTGATCGCACCAGAAAAATGACGTAATCCACAGGTGGTCGAGGCGCTTTGTTGTTGTTCCTCTGCATTTCTGTTACTTGGCAGAGCTTTCAGACGCGATTGTCACAGATAGTTCACTGATAAGAACACGGTTTACATGTGTAAAACCCATATTCACTCTTCCATTGTAGTCGGGCAGCAAACTCTGGTTCTGAAAAGTGAAGTCATTACTTCCTGTGTTAAAGCTGCATTCTCTCTCCTGTCCACCAGGGGGCGACTCCTCTGGTTGTATAGAAGTCTATGAGAAAATGACTCTACTTCTCTCTTGATTTATTCCCTCAGTAAACATTGTAAACATGAGTTTATGGTCTCAATCTCTAGTTTCAAGTCTTCTTCAATACAGCATGATGTTCATTTAGTAAATGATGCTCCATTTAGAGTCAAACAGACCATAAAGCAGGGGATGCTTTAGGGCGGGGCTACACACTGATTGACAGGTCGACACCAGAGACGTATACGGCGTCTCTACGTCACTCCTCCTCAGTCCATATATGGTCACTTCCTGTTCACTGGTTGCAAGAAACCAAGATGGCGACGGCTAAAACGCAAAACATCAGTCATCAACGTCACAACAACTACGTGCACTTCTTATAGTCCGTCTTGTTGACAGGAAGTTAAAAGATAATCCAATAGAATTGCAGCACTCTGCTTCAATGGTCATAAAGACTAATGTTTTGCATCTCTGATGTTGAACTAATAAGTAGAATAGAGATATCACTAATTAGGGCGTGGCCTCAAGATGTGCTCAAAAACGTTCACCTAATAAATAGCAGTCTGAAAATTGTGTGATTCATGATTAAAATGCTGTGTGCAGTGTATTGACCCTCAGCTGCCATACAGCTGCCAGTGAGTCACCAGCGCTCTGCAGTCCTCTCCTATTTATCCTGTCTTGATCAGAAATGTTCCTTTTTTAAAAATCTTTTATGTTAGCATCGCTGCAGCGTCATATTTTAGGTTGCGTAACCGATGGCGCTTTTCCCACAGATAATAGAATTGATGTCGGTTGGCTTAAATTTGATCCCTCCTAAATTAGCTGAGTGGCTGTCAGAAACATCTAGATTTATTTAGAGGAGGAAAAAAAAAACGTCTACCGCCCCTCTTTGAAGGGAACAGTTATTTTTTGCTCCCAGTGAACAGAAACTGGGACAGTAAAGAAATAGGACTTTCACATCCAGCATTAAATGGGTCACCCTGAGAGGAGCTCCATGTGGTCCTATCAGGAGCCAGAGACGGAGGGATGTAGAGGAGACCAGGTCTGCTGTCTGAAGGTTAAGGTCGTCTTCATCCCTCGGTAGATGGAGGCTATTTTAAGTGTAATTCTGAAGAATGTGAGGCTCATCCACCTGCTCAATGTCCCTCTGGGACTGGAGACTCGCACTGTATGTGGGCTTTTTCTCAAGGTCAATAATAATAATAATGATAATAATAATAATAATGAAACAAATCAAACAAAATAACAAAATATAAAAGTTAAAAGGTAAAATTTAAAAGATAAAAGATAAATGATAAAATGATAAAACTAAATAATAAATAATAAATAATAAAAAATAATTAAATATAAAATAATTAAAATTATCCAACGGTGGATTGCACCCTCTGGGTTGGGAGTGAGTCACTGCCCCAAGCGAGAGAGTTCAAGTATCTCGGGATCTTATTCACGAGTGAGGGTAAAATGGAGCGGGAGATGGACAGGCGGTTCGGTGCAGCGTCAGCAGTGATGCGGGCGTTGTACCGGACCGTTTTGGTGAAGAAGGAGCTGAGCCGTAAGGCAAAGCTCTCGATTTACCAGTCCATCTACGTTCCAACCCTCACCTATGGTCATGAGCTTTGGGTAGTGACCGAAAGAATGAGATCGCGAATACAAGCGGCCGAAATGAGCTTCCTTCGTAGGGTGGCTGGGCTCAGCCTTAGAGATAGGGTGAGGAGCTCAGACATCCGGAGGGAGCTCGGAGTAGAGCCGCTGCTCCTTCGCGTGGAAAGGGGCCAGCTGAGGTGGCTCGGGCATCTGATCAGGATGCCTCCTGGACGCCTCCCTTTAGAGGTTTTCCAGGCACGTCCAACTGGTAAGAGGCCCCGGGGTAGACCCAGAACACGCTGGAGAGATTATATATCTCGTCTGGCCTGGGAACGCCTCGGGGTTCCCCAGGAGGAGCTGGAAAGTGTTGCTGGGGAGAAGGACGTCTGGAGGACCCTCCTTAGCTTGCTGCCCCCGCGACCCGGCCCCGGATAAGCGGAAGGAAATGGATGGATGGAATTAAAATTATAATAATGCTAATTATAATAATTGTCTTCTTCAATACAGCATGATGTTCATTTAGTAAATGATGCTCCATTTAGAGTCAAACAGACCATAAAGCAGGGGATGCTTTAGGGCGGGGCTACACACTGATTGACAGGTCGACACCAGAGACGTATACGGCGTCTCTACCTCACTCCTCCTCAGTCCATATATGGTCACTTTACTCCAACTCAAGGCTTTAAAACACCAACCAACATGTCGACGGTGAAGTCTTTTTGTGTGTTTTGTTTGAGCTAATTGCCAGCGTCTGAACTCTTTGTTGTCTCTAGGCGTTCATCATCCCAGAGATCCAGCAGTCATTAACACATCTCACAGCCACGCAGTTTGTGTTTGAGCTCCTCATTTGGACAGAGTAAATAGAGACATGACACGGGATCTTGACATTTTTAATTTGCTCATGTCGTGCTCTCGGCAGAAGATCAAGTCTTTGACACAGACTTGATGCCTCCTAATGTCGGGTTCAGTGTTTCAGTTTGCTGCAGAACTTTGTCAGCGAGCTCTTCAGACCGGGAAGATGTGACAGCGTGATGCACGAAGGAGTGTCATGAAGACTGCTGACTAACTGTGGAAAACACACATACCATCACTGCTTTAATCAAGATTATGAAATGAAAGAATAACTTAGTGATTAATTATGATTCTTTTATGGTTTCCAGTGGGTGATATTTACATAGTTGATGTACTGATGGCTCCACCGTGAATTATCTTTCTGTAGCTTTCTCTCTTTAATATTTAGGACAAAGACACTGAACCTTAGGGTGCAGGACTTTCGGAGGTATCGAACATGTGTTCCCGTTTGACCTGAGCGTTAAATCCATTTCAGGTCATCGGAGAAGTTATGACTTAGTGTTTCAATATAATGACTTAGCATCTCTAAATAACGAGTTTGTTTTTCAAAATAATGTTCTGGTATCTCAAAACAAGAGTTAGTATCTCAAAATAATGACTTAATATCTCTAAATAACGACTAAGTATCTCTAAATAATGACTCAGTATCTTTAAATAATGACTCAGTATCTCAAAAAACGACTCAGTATCTCAAAATAATGACTTAGTATCTCAAAATAAGAGTTAGTATCTCAAAATAATTACTCCGTATTTCAAATTAATGACGTAGTATCTCTAAATAATGACGTAGTTTCTCTAAATAATGACTTAGTATCCTGCAATAATGTCATAGGATCTCAAAACAAGAGTTAGTATCTCACAATAATGACTCCATATTTCAAAATAATGACTTGAGCTTATCACCTAATAGACCAGATTATATTATTTTTACGTAGCTTTCTCTCGGCCTTTTATAAACCTACTTTCCTCTCTACTCTAATATTATGGACGTAGACGCTGAACCTCAGGGTGCCCGACTTTCGGCGGTATCGAACATGTGTTCCCGTTTGACCCGAGCGTTAAATCGGTATCAGGTCGTGGGAGAAGGACGACACGTTCATAGTAAATAATAATTTACGCAGCGTGCTTTTTCTCTCCCACACAAACGAGCCTCGCAGTCCGTCGCCACATGGGAATTCTTAAGAGCTTAATATAAATCGCTGCACAAAAAGGTTTCGGAGCAGCTGGTGTGCTGAACATGAACATGTTCCACATTATACACTGAAACGTAATCTACTGTGGCTGTTAACAAACGAGAGATTAATGCAAACAGAAGTGTAGTTTCATTGATTTTTATGCTGCGTTCAGGATCCTCTCATAACTTCCTTCCTGTGGTTTTGGGCGTTGAAGCAGAAATAACCTGAACGGACTTGAATGATTCATGTAATGTGTTGGGAAATGGAGCAAAGAATTCTAACAGGTTAACTCGTGTCTCTGAAGTTGGGAAGTTACTAGTTGGGAAGTTTTTCTATGGAAGCACATTTCTAAAAAAAGATCCTGCAAGTCATAAATAGAAATTTTATAATAGGTTAGTGTTTGGGGGTATCTCAAAATAATGTTAGTATTTCAAATGAATTACTTAATTTCTCAAAATAATGACTTAATATCTCTAAATACTAACTTAGTATCAAAAAATGACTTAGTTTGTCAAAATAGCGACTCATTATCTCAAAATAATGACTTAATATCTCAAACTAATGACTAAGTATCTCAAAATAATGACTTAGTATCATAAAATAAAGACTTAGTATCTCAAAATAATGACTTAATGTTTCTAAATAATGTCGTAGGATCTCAAAACAAGAGTTAGTATCAAAATAATGACTTAGCTTCTCAAAATCTCGGCTCAGTATTTCAAAATAATGACTCAGTATCTCAAATTAACGACTTAGTATCTCAAAATAATAATTTTGTATCTCAAAATAATGACTTAATATCTCGAAATGATGACTTTGTATCTCAAAATAATGACTTAGTATCTCATAATGATGACCTATTATCTCAAAATAAAGACTTGGTATCTTAAAATAATGACTTGGTATCACAAGATAATGAGTACGTATTAGAGATGCACTGATCAATGGGCTGCATACATAAGTAAATAGTTAAATGTACTGACAATATTAAAGACTTCTGGTCGTGGTTAGTTGATTTCCTCCATTAATGAACAACGTTCAGACGTATGACAGGTTGTTTAACAGAAACCCTGCAGCGCTCCGTCTCCCTTCACTCAGCGAGCGATGCTCATGAAGTTGACCCTGCTGTGAGTCATCTTATGTTCCTCGTCTCTCGGAGGAGGGGCTCGCTGTGGAGCGATGCTGCCTTTGGCTTCCTGGCGGAGGGGGGGGGAACTGGAGCAGGGCTCTGAGCCATAGGCAGAAATACCAGGCCTAACTAGGACAAGTCGAGAAACGGGGCTAGGAGGCGTCGCTCGCAGAGACAACTTCACGGAGGGAGGATGAAGTGTCTCAAACAGTGACTCAGTGCTGATTGGGTCTTTGTTTGCTCCCATTGTTTTTCATGTCACTCACGCTGATAAATAAGTGACAAGAGATTGTTTTTGATGATTGTTTTTATCATAACTGTTCCAGGTGGCCAGTTCTCTTTGCACTGAAGTTCAGCAGAGAATCATTCTGCTAGAAAGTCGGCAGTTTCATTTCCTGTCAATCAACTAATCAATTATCTGGCTAATTGACTAATTGTTACAGCTCCACATGACTGGTTCAGGGTAAAACAATGAAATATTTGGCCTATTGGAAATAAGTCCTGATGCCAGACGCTGCCCTGTTTCCAAAGGCTGTCGTTAGTTTGACCTCTGCCTGTCAGACGGCGCTCTGGGTCAATATATCCTGGTAGTTGGTCCTCTGCCGTTGTGACGTTTGATTGATTTCTCCGTGTTTTGTTTTCTTTACAGGACACCAATGAAATCGTGGCCATCAAGAAGTTCAAGGACAGCGAAGGTAAGTTGACGACAAAGACATTCATCCTCAGCATCTTCATCTTCATCACTACACGATGATCCTGACTCCGCCTCCTGTCTCACGTCCAATCAGAAAATGAGGAGGTTAAAGAAACGACGCTGCGGGAGCTCAAGATGCTCCGAACGCTTAAACAGGAAAACATCGTGGAGTTGAAAGAGGCGTTCCGAAGACGAGGGAAGCTTTATCTCGTCTTTGAGTATGTGGAGAAGGTAAGCCTCTTCTTCTCTTAACCCTCTAAACACCAAAACACCACAAAACAACACCGTTTATCACAGCCATGAACTGTAAAAACTTCATTATCGTCAGGTCGTCATCTTTCCGATGGTCCTTGAACACATCATGTGGGACTAAAACTTCCATCAGAAAAAGTAGCTAAAACTAAGCTTAAAATTGTGATTTCTCATCAAAAACATTTTATTCTAAACGTCTCATTTAAAATTTTGGCACAAATAAACCGTTTACTGTAAACAGATTCTGTAAAAAACATTAAATTCTGAGCTCTTCAGTGAAACTATGAAGACATGATTGATTCATCTGAGACCAACAGTCATGTGACTAAAAATCTGTGAAACTTTGACTGAACTTCAGGCTGCTGAACACAGAGCAGAGAGGAGAGGCTGTAAAAATAGAAATAGTTTTTTTTATTTTTTTTTTCCAACATTGGTGGACTTGGAATTATGTTGGATATATAGATTCCATTTTTTATAATTTTTTGTAAAATAAACTATCTCAGAAATTCAGCTTGCGTTTTTTTTCTTTTTTATGATTTATGTCATAACTGCATCTGCACTTCAGACATGTTTAAGTTCTCTCTACTTTAGTCATGATTGTTCTGTTTCCATAGAGGAGCAGGACTTCTTGGGGTTCAGAGGTCATCCTTCTGGTTTGTGTTTTGTTTCTCTTTCAGAACATGCTGGAGCTTTTGGAGGAGTTACCCAACGGTGTGCCGACCGACAAAGCACGCAGCTACATCTACCAGTTAATCAGAGCGATTCACTGGTGCCACAAACACGACATCGTTCACCGAGGTTCATTTCCACCTTCTTACTTTGATTGTAGGACAAATAATGAAAACTATGACACCATAGATGAATAGGGTAAAACAATTAACAAAGAGATATCTCCCTGAAACTTCACCAGTTGATCCCTTACATAAAGACATTTATTTTGTATTACAAGTTTTCTTAAGAATTATGTTTGAATCTGCAAATAAGGAATAATCTTATTAAATATGTGCTTATTTCCATACATTTCCAAAACATAAATTGGATAAAGCCAGGTTCAAGATTCTTGTTTCATTTTGTTGACATATTAGAGTCAAAGGTTTTTACAGAGGGAATGTTGGACATATCTTTGTTTTACTCCATATATCAGAAAATACTGTCAACAGACATAAAAAAAATCAATTTTCTCCATGTTTTTAGTTCTAAATGTTGTATAAATCAGGCTATGAATGATATCTGAACCAAGCCCTCTGTAGAAACCTTCAGAATATAGAGAGGAATGAAGCTGTAAAGTTTGGTGTATGTAAGAGCTACTGAAGTGGAGATTTCTGGATCAGAGTCTGAGAAAAAACTCATTTAGAGAAAACGTCCTTTAAAGATATGTTTAGTTAAATTACATACATGTTGAAGACTCTACAGGTGAATAGGGTAAAAAAAATAACTAATAGATATCAACATGAAACTTCACCAGTTGATTACTGACATTAAGGCAATTATATTTTGTATGACAAGTTTTCTGAAATGTTATGTTTAAATATGCAAATGAGGCATTATTTAATGGTGACTTTTGGTGAATTTAGGAGAAATCTACAGACGCAAACAGACAAAGTAGTAAAAAAAATGTTTTCTCTCCACTAGTCAGAAAGAAGAAAATCTCTTATTTGTCCAGTGAATGAAGAACAATGTTCTTGTCTGTAGTATTCCCCCTTCATACTACTGACGAGCTTTTAGGTGAATCAGTAACGGAGCGGAGCAGGAGAACCAGATGGCCCGTGTGAGCTTTTCTGGCACGCCTGAACGCAACAGAGCCGGCGTCCAAATGGCCCGTGGTTCACCCAGTTACACACATACGACTCCGCTATCCAGCATCTGATGTATAAAGTATGATTTGTCCTAACAATCTGTGAATTTTCACACAGAGGAAATCTTTGCGTTTTTACAAAGATGCTGTGAGAATCTTAATCTTTTTTTTCATGTGGTGGCGTTTAGTGATGATGTAACGATGATGCCATCTTATGTGTGCTTTTTCCTCACTCCCCCAATCTCTCCTTTCCTTCTTAGACATAAAGCCAGAAAACCTTCTCATCAGCTCCGAAGACGTCCTCAAGCTCTGCGACTTCGGTGAGCAACCTCCATCAATGAAAACGCTCACGCTGTGTGAAGAGCTGCAAGAGAAAGGAAAGAGAAAGAGAAAGGGCCAAGATGTGAGAAGGAGTATTTTGAGCCGAGCCTATATTTGGCTGGAGGGAGGGCCAGCAGGCGGCTTCATCCCGTTATCTAAAGCTCTGTGTGCTCGGCTCCGCTCTGCATCCTTCCTCCTTCATTTCAGCTGATGAGGAAACGTGTTGGGAAAACAAGGAGATAATCGCACGCCGGTTCAATCTGGTAGCGCCACAACATTAACGGAGAGGAAGGGTGGGGGGGACGGAAAACATGGCATTGGCCAACATGATGTAGGCAATCTGGAGTGAGAGACTGGAGTAATCACATCGAGAGAACAGACATATAGGCCAAACACATACTGCTGAGAAGATTTACATCTCACTGGCAATGAAGGAGTGAGAGACTGGAGACCTGCTGTGTGTGTCGGCCAATCACATCGAGAGAACAGACATATAGGCCAAACACATACTGCTGAGAAGATTTACATCTCACTGTTTGTTTTCACTGAATGAAGTTTGGGACGGTTATTGGTATCAGTGTATTTAAGATTGACAATGTTTTCGCTCAATAATACAGCAGTGATGCCCCTAGTGGACACCAGGAGAATAACATGTATTATCTCTATAATACAGCAGTGATGCCCCTAGTGGACACATGCCCCTAATGCAGTGATGCAGTGGACACATGGAGAATAACATGTATTATCTCCATAATACAGCAGTGATGCCCCTAGTGGACACCAGGAGAATAACATGTATTATCTCTATAATACAGCAGTGATGCCCCTAGTGGACACCAGGAGAATAACATGTATTATCTCTATAATACAGCAGTGATGCCCCTAGTGGACACCAGGAAACATGACTTGATCTGGTGGAAAAAAGTAAAAAGTTTACTTTTCTAAAAGCTTTAGAAAGTGTAAAATAATAATATGAATGATTTTATGCTGTAATGGGTTCAAACATTTTGGTTTTAATGGGTTTCAATGGGGACATTTTTGTCCTTTAGGGTCTGTAATTATGCCTTATGCATTAAGACGGACAAAATTATTAAAAAATGATAAAGCCAAAAATGTCCCTTGTGATGTAGAAGGTTCAAACAGTATCCAGCTTGCGGTGCAATGTGTCCCAAGAGGGCTCATCATCTCTCCTGTATTAGTGCAGCTTTTCTCTTAACTCAACTGCTCTATAACTTACACCTCTGAACCATAATGAGCGTTCAGAGAGCTGCAGTCATTCTTTTTTAGGCGTCTCAGCATATGGACCTTATCGTAAAGCTCCTCGTTATACAAGATTGCCTCCCTCTGTCTTTTCTTTCCAGGCTTTGCACGAAATCTGTCCGAGGGGACGGATGCCAATTACACCGAGTACGTGGCCACGAGATGGTATCGCTCTCCAGAGCTCCTGCTAGGGTACGTCCGCTACTGTTTTAGGCCATGTCTACACCTATGCAGATATTTAAAAAAATATATATATATATATTTTCATCTACGTTTCGGCCTCTGGTCTACACGCAGACCTAAAGCATCCCCTGCTTTATGGTCTGTTTGACTCTAAATGGAGCATCATTTACTAAATGAACATCATGCTGTATTGAAGAAGACTTGAAACTAGAGATTGAGACCATAAACTCATGTTTACAATGTTTACTGAGGGAATAAATCAAGAGAGAAGTAGAGTCATTTTCTCATAGACTTCTATACAACCAGAGGAGTCGCCCCCTGGTGGACAGGAGAGAGAATGCAGCTGGTTCTTAGGTGTACATTTTTTAAAACTCTGTTTCCCTTGTATCCGTGTGGACATTAAAAAAATTATTCCCCCACCTCCTCAGATTCTAATTTTCCTAAAAGGCCACTGAGATGTCTGAATATTTCGTATAACGAGACTCCCAATCAACTTTTTCTTTGGCTTTCATCGCCTTATATTTGAAAGTGACGCTAAGCAGCAACTCCCCTTTGTCATCTGTCCACATATGAATCAAATTTTGTTTTCGTCACAGCACCAAATATCAAAATTGCTATACTGATTCTTACTGTTTTAATATCGCCAAAGGAGAATAAGCTCACTTAGCATTTTCAAAATCTTCATCTCTGGTATTTACAGTAAATTATCGTTGAGGGTTTGGAGTCGTCTGGAGTTGTTCTTTTGTGGAAGGAGATAGTTTGTAAATCGAAGGTGGTGTGGACAGAATCTTTATTTTAAAACATAGAGGACAATATCTGTATATTTGTAGACAGAGCTTTAGCCTCAGAGCTAAGTCTCACGCCTGACCTTCATCACCAACCTCCCTTTTCATCTGTGGTCCCAGGGCTCCCTACGGGAAGGCCGTGGACATGTGGTCGGTGGGCTGCATCCTGGGCGAGCTGAGCGACGGCCAGCCTCTGTTCCCGGGAGAGAGCGAGATCGACCAGCTCTTCACCATCCAGAAGGTGTTGGGACCGCTGCCGCCGGAGCAGATGAAGCTCTTCTACAACAACCCTCGCTTCCACGGGCTTCGGGTAACGCCTCCGCTCTGCTGACCCCAAACCTTCTCTCTACTGTACACTTTGCTCTGCTGACCCTTGACCCCTGACCTCCATGCTGCTCTTATTGCATCTCTTTCCATCTTTTTCTTCTTGCCTCCTTTATTCTCTGTCTCTGCTTATCTTTACCTCTCCTAGCTGGGTCGTCCTTCCCTCCCCCCCCATGCCCACGCCTCAGGATATATTAGTTTTCATACTGCCCCTCTATGAATACCCACTAATGAGGCCCCTGCTTGATAATGCTGCAATTTTTAAAGTTGGGACACTTATGGGTATAAACATGTTTAATGTGTGCAGAAAAAAATGGTTTGTATGGAGCTTAAATTCCAGCACATAAATATGTGTGGATTTCTTTCAATTGTAAAATACTGTAAAACAGGCATATGTTGAAACTACACAGTCTCTGGTGTAGTGGAGAGCAAGGTAGTTCTCCAATCAGAGGGTCGGTGGTTCGATACCCGGCTTCGGCAGTCAATGTGTCCTTGGGCAAGACACTTAACCCCAAGTTGCTCCTGAAGGCCATCAGTGTGGACTGGATGTGAATGTTAGTTAGAGTCTGATGGTGGCACCTTGATGGTAGCCTGTCATCAGTGTGTGAATGGGTGAATGATATGTAATATACTACTGACTGTAAGTCGCTTTGGATAAAAGCGTCTGCTAAATGACTGTAATGTAATGTAACCAAATGCATTATATTGATTTCGTGAATAGGGGCATGAATTGTCAGTTTTCTTTCACTTAGCTTAGAATGACTTTTTAACATGACATTACGTTAAACACGAACAGTTAGGTTTAGGCAACAAAACCAACAGTTAGATTTAGTCAACTAAACCAACAGTTAGGTTTAGGCAACAAAACCAATTCTACAGTAAAATTATCTTCATAACAGCAGAGAGCGGAGAATGAAGGAACCATACAAATTATTTATTATTGAAACATTTATGCATCAGAGCAGCAAGAAACCACTCAGCTCCTGTGAGTGAATGCAGAAACGTTAGATCATCGTTTTATCACGTTCACCACCTACGTTGTGCTTTCTGTAACACTTGGAGATGTGTGACGTTCAAAAGCACAGCTTCTGAAAAAACAGCAGATTCACAACAGTCAAAACACAAATTCTATGAAAATGAAAAGTTTGGCCTGGAGTTCGATGCAATAGAGTTTATTCCCTACGCAAAGAGATAAACCTGAGCAGACTCCGGAGTCCAAATGAATATTCTTTTCTGAACACTGTCTTATCTAGTAGATGGCCGTCGACATCTTTACCTTTTTGCAACCAGTAGACAGGAAGTGACCATATATGGACTGAGGAGGAGTGACGTAGAGACGCCGTATACGTCTCTGGTGTCGGCCTGTCAATCAGTGTGTAGCCCCGCCCTAAAGCATCCCCTGCTTTATGGTCTGTTTGACTCTAAATGGAGCATCATTTACTAAATGAACATCATGCTGTATTGAAGAAGACTTGAAACTAGAGATTGAGACCATAAACTCATGTTTACAATGTTTACTGAGGGAATAAATCAAGAGAGAAGTAGAGTCATTTTCTCATAGACTTCTATACAACCAGAGGAGTCGCCCCCTGGTGGACAGGAGAGAGAATGCAGCTTTAACACAGGAAGCTTGGGCTTCATCTGTTTTCTCTTGGTGTTTTATAAAAGGAATGTGGATCTTTCAGATCAATGTGAGGAGTGATAAGGTTTTTTATCGTAAGTGAGTCATGTTGTGTGGGGGTTCACACTGGTCTTGACTCTGGTCTGGATACACTCTTGTTTCAGTCTTGACTCGGCCTTGGTTATAGCTGGTCGTGACTACAAAACTGCATCAGTCAGTGACTGTGTGAGTCAGTAATCAGTGGTAAAAAAGTTATTTCAGTAAAAGCAGCGTCTGCAGGGTAACATTTAAGGAGTAGAAGTGGTCATAGTCCAAATGTGTGGGCATTTATACAATGGTAACAAGCTAACTTAGCTTTAATAACTTTATTAATTCCCAGGGGGTCGTTCGTTTGGTCGCCAATGCAAAGTAACAAATAATAAAAAGAGATACAAGTCCAACACTGTAAGACAGACACTAACATGCAAAGTAACAGATGTATTATGAGTATAGCTGAGGAGCCCACCAAAACACTACAACAACAAAAACTATTGATTAATAGAATCAATTCATTTATAAATAAAAGTTTCTGACCTGAAAATGGGGCCAACAATAGAGGTAATAAATGTAAAATTAAATTTGTACAGAGACCATTTCAACCTGCTGATTATTGATGATGATGCTCCCTCTTTTCTCTTTTGAAAATCAATAACTAACCCTTTAACTATTATATAACTTCACTCTCAATGAAGACAGATTCATTACTCCTCTACTCTTCAAACAAAGAACAGGTGGCTGATAGCGCTGGTCTTTTCCACAAAGCAGTGATTATTCCATCATTTATCACTTGGACATTTGTTGTTGCAACAGTTTTTTATTTATTTTTTGCTGTTTCTGGTTTTAGTTCCCTGCTGTGAATCACCCCCAAACGTTGGAGCGTAGATACCTGGGGATCATCGGTGGAGCCCTGTTGGACCTGCTGAAGGTCTGCACAGATGTTTTCTATATTTCTACCTCTTATCAGCTTCATTTTCATCCTGCTCACATTCTATCATGAAAACAGCATTTTTCTCCATCTACAATATCAGATATCTGCATCATTATCAGGGCGTTTGTTATTATGTCGTGACTGCGTTCGATGCCTCCTCGCTGCTTCGGCCTCTCTCGGCTGGCGTCCCGGCTCCGGCGCTGCTGTTATTGCCGTGCTGCACTGTAAACAGGAGCTCCGTGTCAAGAATGTGGGTGGTGCTTGTGCACTTGCGCTTTTCCCCAGCAGATATAAATGACTCATCCGCAAACATAATGTCATCTCAGAACTGACTGCAGCAAGGACAGGCATCTCTCTCTCTCACCTCTAATCAGGACTCCTCCAGTCGGGCTCTGATATCGATTTGACAGAATGTGTTTGCCGATTGCAAATGCAAAGTCAGTTTTGGTTCTGTTGTTGTCGTCACGAGAAAGAGAAAAGTAGCTGCTACTATAAATAGTAGTTAAACAAACTCAGGGTTCAGAAACTGTCTTTTATTTTTGAGTGCATTAATGCAGGATTCTGCTTTCATCATTCTATGGCGACAGGTTATTTGAGTGAGAACAAATGTCACAAATCCTATTACACATCCTCGTTAGGTGACAATTAAAGGCAGCAGCCTGACTTTTATGATAATGCCGATGACTCATCTCAGTATGACTGTTGAGTGTTTGTGAGGTCTGGATGCTCGTGGGGGGGGGGTTCTGCAGGACTCACGGTCTCCCTCTTTTGTCCGATAGAACCTGCTGCTGCTGAACCCGACGGAGCGCTTTCTCACCGAGCAGAGCCTGAACCACCACGCCTTCCAGACCCTGCGCCTCGTGGAGCGGCCCGGCCCGCCCACGCCGACACCTGTACGCTCCTCCAAGAGGAAACCTCACCATGGAGACAACACCACCCCCAGCAGGTCGGCACAGAGCCGGAGGCTAGTCTGTGATGCGTCTCCCTGTTGTGCAGATACAGAAATTAATGTTTTATGCAAATGTGAACGGTTGTTTGCAGTCACCAACTCCCCCGAGGATTATTATCTGCACTATCTGCAGCAGTCATGACATTTGTGCAGAATGCATTGCCTTTTGTTAGAGCAGGAGACATTTCCTGTTTGGTTTGGTTTCATTCCGTCACAAAACAACCTATAAACTATTATTAATTTACCAGGGACAGTGCACGTTAATCAACATTTTAGTTTCCACCTTAATGTAAATGTGCCAGAGTTTGCATGAGTAGTTCCCTGGGCAGGTCTTTACAATTTAGTGGCCTAATATCAGTACAACTGATATTAGACTTAATAAACTAGAAGATTAACTAGAAGATTGCTCAGAGCGCACAGACCTCCACCAAGGCCAAACACCCTGTGATTCAGATCCTATCCAAAGTTTGATGGGTTCTTTCTTTGCCCATGCTATGAATCTATTCTAAACCATCTAAGAAGCCGTCATTGAAAACTGTTTGGAAAAGGGGAAAAGGGCAGGTACTTTCAAAAAAACACAGTAGGAAATGTTCGGGTGCATTAGAAGTAACGTAATACCGTGGAATTTTCCAGGAATGTCGCCTCAAATACCCAGTTCATAATACTGCAAATAAATAAATGTTGCACTACTTTCATCAGTGGGCTATAGGCTCATCCTCCTTCAGCAACCGATAGGGACTTAACACTTACTTATTTAAATTAAAATCTAAAAATAACCACTTTAATATCACTTACAAGAGTAGTGGTCCTAAGATTGATCCCTGTGGAACACCACATGTGCATACTCTTGGATCTGATAAGATGCCATTAATATCTACAAACTGAATTTGATTATGATAACAATGACCTCCATTTGATTGCTTAAAATAAAGAGTTTCATGTACAGTTCCTGTATGTTGAGGATCCTTTCTACCTGCTCTTGCCCAGGAGCCATGCGGGGAAGAGCTCAGGAAGCCATCGCTCCAGCAGCAGAGAGTGCTCCAGCTTGCCCCGGCACGAAGACCTCCACCCTTCCAACGACGGCTTCCTCAACGGCAACATGCCCACAGCGATCAACCTCAGTCCCACGCTGCATCCCAAGAACTACCAGCAGCAGATCTTCAACCACGCCACCTCGTGCACCGTGGACCTGGCCAGCAGCAACCTGCCTCACCTGCTCAGCCCCGGCGAAGCCAAGGGCAAGGGCGAACTCGGGTCCAAGGTGTCCGACGGCCCCGGAGCCAAGTACCTCAAATCCAACTTCCGTTCACAGCAGAACCGCCACTCCTTCGTGGAGGGGAAGACCAACACGCTCCAGTCGGGGGAGAAACACGGTCGACACAGCTACATGGAGTCCCACAGCTCCACGCCGAGCTCCAAGTTCGCCTACCTTAACCTGTCCAAGAGCTACGGCACACTGAGCGACGCCAAGTCGGTGGGGAACTTAAACGATGTGCACCTTTATGCCGACGAGCCCACAGCTCGCTATTTCCCCTCGAGCTGCCTGGACCTCACGGCGCCGAGCAGCCCGGCAGCCCGACGGGTGGACAGACTCGGACCCGGGACGGCCAACAGAGGAAGTACGCGTTCAGAGAGAGAGAGCAACACCCTGGACTCGTCCTACAGGCGCTCCTCTGCCCGACACAAGTCCTCAGAGGACGCCAAGTCGGCGGACGCCCTTGACCCGGGGGAGAGCGGCGTGGAAAGAGGCCACGCCCACTCCCTCTCCGCCCCGCACGACCCTCTGTCTTACGCCCAGGGTTACACAAGCCCCTTCTCCTCCCAGCAGCGTCCCCACCGCCACTCCATGTACGTGAGGAGGGACCACCAGAGGACCCACGGGGCGGAGGAGGGCCTGGTGGTGGGGCAGGGCCTTCCCACCAGAGCCAGCAGCCTCCAGCTCCTGTCTCCACAGCTGCAGCACCGCACGCTGCCTCGCCACTCGGGGGGCTCCGCCTCCAGAGAGGAAGACATGAGCAGGGTCAGTCCTCAGCCCACATCCAAACCCTCTCCCACCTGAAAGGGAAAGCCTTAAGAGAGCCCACATGATGCTAATCATATCAAAAAGCCCACATGATGCTGTGTTGGATAACTCTGGCTCGGTCTCTACGACAAACAGCCAGCATTTTATTCTGGTGGCGTCTAAAAAAATATCATGTTTAGTTTTTTTTTTTTGCCAGATTCACAGGTTTGTAGGAGCGGGAGGGATTAACAGAACCACAGGTGTTAAAGAGTGTGGCTTCCTTGTTAGGATATACAGTGAATCATGTTACCTGTATATTTATATATACTGTATATTCACATATAGTATATATATATAAAGCATGTGTGTGTGCGTGTATTTGTGCTGCAGTGCCCAGCTCACGTCATGCTTCACCGTGTCTCCATTAACAGAGCGAGCAGCCCCCCGCCGACGTCCCCCACAGCAGACCCCCAATCAGGGACTCTACCCGGGACAACACAGCCTCCTTTCACACACAGCGGCAAAAAAGCGAGGTCCGACATTCTGCCTGCACCCACAATCCCCCGCCCACATCCAGTCCTCCCAGAGAGCGAGGATGTGGGTGGATACTGCTGTCATGAACTGCTCTCTCTCTCGCTCTCTCTCTCTCTCTCTCTCTCTCTCTGCATCAGATGCCTCTTCATTTTCTCTGTGTGCTTTGCTTCCCTTTTTTAATGTGACTACTTAATGACTGCACAGTCAAGCCTGTCATCCGAGCACATTTCAGTTTGATTCTGAAAAAGAAACGGCCTCTGCAGATTCATTACTGTAACAACCAGTTGTAAATCAATACGCCTCCTCTTTTTGTTTTGTTTTCTGTTCTGTCAGGTAAATAGAATGTACCATCAGCTCAGGTAGGAGAGGGCATGCAAAGCTTTTTTAATGTGACCGGCTCTTCTTCTGTTGTGACTCAAGGTCGGCTTATATCATGAGCAGCAAACAGAAGACGGGGGCTCCTCCAAAGAGAACCGCAACATCTACAGTGAATCCATGCCGAGGAGGGTGGGCAGCTTCTACAGAGGTGGGTTTAGTCACACACATATGTATCACCGGCTGCGTCTTTCTTTCACCACACTCTGAAGATCAAGACATTTCAGTGCCAGGTTGCATAAAACCACTTAGGCTGAGGTTGCCCTTCAATTTTCATCGAAGTGTGCCCGAGAAAAAGACAGAAAAATAAAGATTTCTTGAGGAGTTTGTATGAAGAAAACCTTTTAATCTGTTAGTGTTTGCCCTCAGCTACTTTAGCATTTCCATATGCGTCTGCTAAAAGGTCTTTAGTGACCATGTTCCCAATTTAAAAGGACCAATAGTCTATTAGAAGTGAGATAAAAGTCTGTAACATAGACAATAGCTGAGTTTGTGGTGATTTAAGAGGAGGAGGAGATACCAAGGATGTGGAAAACCTAATGACTTAATGACTGAATATGATAGATCTCTCTAATATTATACATATTATAGTTATATTATATATGTCATATTATTTGAGGAGAATAATAATAAGAATCATTTTTATTCTTCTTATTGAATTCTCTTTGTTGGCCATTTTTTTGGGTGAAACAGTGACAATAATGCTGTCAAATATAACACTGAAGGGGGATGATTGTGTGAGTGAAGCGTAACCATGGTAACTGAAGAGCTGTATTATGACAGAAACCAATGTGAATGCTTTGGTCCAAACACTTAGAACCCCTTGAGTTCAGGGAAATGCTCTCCATGAGGGACAAAAACTTATAAATTCAGTTTTAAGCTGAAAATTGCTACAAAACCACCACAATCGTATTCTCTACTTTCTCTTTTTCTTTCATGTCAATATTTGAAAGAGAAATGTTAATTTATATTGAATATATCAGTAGTAATATGTTAATATAAAGTGCGTTATCTGCCACAGTTTGCTTTGTAATAGTCGGTATAAACTGGAGAAACAAAGAAACATGATTTGTTTATTTAACTTTGTGCGTCAGGAAGGCGAATGAACGTCTTTGTTGTGTTTGTTGAACAGTCCCTTCTCCCCGGCCAGACAACTCCTTCCACGACAGCCGAGGTCAGAGCCGGAGCTCCGGTCTGTCGGGGGACGGCAGCAGTTTGACCAACCACTCCAAACGTCAGCCGACCTTTGACCCCTGGTAATTATCTCTTCTAAACACATCTGAACAAATAAATATCTCTTCTATACGAGACACAAGTTAGAGAAATACATTCTGGTGACTTTGCGACTTTGCGATTATGACTAAAGAACAGGGGAAACGGTTTTGCAAAGTTAGTTTTTGTATGGTACATTTTATTGTTTTGTTGTTGTAATAACCATTTTGGCCACAAGAGGCTGTAGTGCACAACTACACCAAGTTCTTAATAAGACTAAAAGCATTCATGTTTTCCCGACGGATAAATGTCCTCAGTCCAAATATGGTCACTTGAGTTCATTGTATAAAAAACAACACAGCGACGGCCGTAACCCAAGATGGTTAAGACGAAATCGCCGAACTCCAGCTTCAAAACACCAGGCCACAATAAATGAGTGACGTTACGATGACTATGTCCACTTCCTATATACTGTCCATCGGTTAAATACTAAATACCAATGGGTGAAGTCGCCCAGTGAACAGGAGGTGACCATATTTGGACTGAGGAGGAGTGACGTAGAGACGCCGTATACGTCTCTGGTGTGGACCTGTCAATCAGTGTGTAGCCCCGCCCTAAAGCATCCCCTGCTTTATGGTCTGTTTGACTCTAAATGGAGCATCATTTACTAAATGAACATCATGCTGTATTGAAGAAGACTTGAAACTAGAGATTGAGACCATAAACTCATGTTTACAATGTTTACTGAGGGAATAAATCAAGAGAGAAGTAGAGTCATTTTCTCATAGACTTCTATACAATCAGACTTATTTTTCTTTTTTCTTTTACGGAAAAACGTCTTTTTCATCTGTTTTTAAGTCATAATCACAGAAGAGAGAACAATTTAGATCAGACTTAATAAATGGATCACCAGTTGTTTTTTCTCTTACTTGCCTCTCAGGGCTTCCGTACATTACATTTAGTTCTCAACACAAATTGGTTCACTGTTCGTTGCTCTGTTAAACAATTTCATGGTGAAGTAAATTTCACTCTGGTCACATGACATGGTGGCTTTAGCAGAAGGTCTCCAGGTCTCATTGGGAGTTGAAACATATGGTGCATTTTGTGTTGGGACATCAGCTCAGTAGCTCTTTTGGTTTATTTTCAGGACTGGCCCAGATACCGTCGTTCTGAACCCATCTGAGCCGTCCAAAGAAAAGGAGAAGCAGGGTTTCTTCAGAGCAATGAAGAAGAAAAAGAAAAAATCTCAAATGGTAACTTGTATGTCAAGGAGCTACGTCTGGATGATCTATTTCATTCACATATCCTCTGACGTCAATACCTTGTTTGTGAAGCTGTGTGTCCACATACCGTATCTCCTCCTCTGCTTTTTAAATGTTTAAAGGTACAGTAGTGATGTTTATCAGTGTGTCTGTATGAGGTTCTCCTCCACAGTCAGTGTTTCACTACAGCAGATGGAGTTTGTAGAAACAGACAGGAGAACCAGCACGGAGCAGATCAATGTTCTGCTGTGGACGTATTTTAGACTCCTAAAAGAATCAATATCAGTTTAAGAGAACGCTATATTTAGAATATTTACACCTCTTTACCTTTATGACGGAGAACTGAAGCTGTTATCTATGCTCTCTACAAAGACACCAGACTACATTCACACAAACAGAGATTTAACCTCTCACAACACAGGAGCTACTGCTCTACTGCTGCCTCCACCTGTTAGTCTGTTTGTGTTGTTGTGTGATTTTGGTGAATCTAAAGTTACTCTTTAAAACATCAAAGTCACTCAATAACACAAACTAACTAACAGATGGAGGCAGCAGTAGAGCAGCACCTCCTGTGTTCTGAGAGGTTAAATCCACCTCCACGTCCACAGCAGAACATTGATCTGCTCCGTGCTGGTTCTCCTGTCTGTTTCTACAAACATCTGCTGTAGTGAAACACTGACTGTGGAGGAGAACCTCACACAGACACACTGATCTATATTACCTTGTCTTCTTGTCTTCGTGTGCATCATGTTCTCTCTGTTCCACCCGTCATGTTCCTCTGTATTACAGATGCAGGTCCCTGAGGGAAGACCTCCCGTCATCAAGAAATATCTTTTCCCTCTGTTTAGCCCCAAGAATAACATAAAGCATAGCTCCTCTGTGAGAGTCCTCCCCGTAGTGTCCTCTCCCATGGTACATCCTGTTTTTACACCGCTCACCTAACGCCGCATGCATTAACAACAAATAATCAAGACGGCTCGTTTGATTCATTTAAATCTTGTTTTTAAGGGTTTTGCTTTCATCGATTTATAAGAATGGGGGAAATAATTCATCCACTAATTATGATTTGTCAACACAAACCAGTCAGATCCATCTGTGCCGTTGATATCAGTCAATACAGCGCCAGTATTAAATGTTCTATTTATTAATATCTGATCAGTTAATTTGATGAAACAGGGCTGTTTTCACCGTGACATGAATGGATCTGGCTGTTTTTTTTTTATTTTTATGTTTGATTGTGATTTCAGACGCAGCCCTAACAGCATGTTATGATCCTGAGATGTTATCAGTCTGTTTGTCTGGTTGCTCGTAGCTTTACTCTTACAAATTACAAATGACACAGCAAAGATCAGGAGGTTGGAGGAGCCAAAAGAGTGAATAAATATAAAAGCAACTCACATTTTGACATGTTAAACTGACTTCGGAATGAAACAGGTGTTGGAGGCTCCTCCTCCCCTCACATCTTCTATTTATATGTGACAGTCTGTTGAAATGATCAGAGGGCGGTTAACGCTGATGACAGAGCACAAATATAATTGCAATCTGGACCAGGAGGAAGCAGGCAGTCAGACTCCGAGATGGAGGGAAATAATGTTTGCTGCATAAAGAGTAGATCATTTTAAAACATGCAGGCTTCATGTATGTCATGTGATTTATGTAGAAATTTCTAAAACCATTGAATCAAAAATCAAGAAGAGTTGTCTCTCCTCTTCCTCAGATCGGTGGATGCTTTTGGTTTCTGGCACCAGATGCATGTTACTGTTTTTTTCATTTTTTATTTAATGACTTCACTGCACTTGAGACTAAACAAGGCTCATAATGAAAAATAAATGAAGACTTATGTTCATGGTAAATCAAAACAAGTAAAGGATAACAAGACACACACAAAGACTGTTTTCTTAAGCACATTTTTTATGACCGTGTATTTGGGCCGCTGTAGGTTTAAAAAATATAAATACGGAGTTGGAAGAGCGGGTAATATTCTGAAAAAAGAATCAACTCCAATGACCCGAATACGCCATCGTATTTGCGCCCTTTTAGGTTAAAAATAAATAAAAACGGTGTCGGTGGAGGGGGTGATATTCTGTGAGAAAACGTAGAATTTCAGAGATTAAAAATGGTAAATTGATGAGAAAAAACTTCTCTGAAATTAAAGTGCTAATTTACATGAAAAAACATAAATTTACGAGAAAAAAAACTTAAATCAGTATGTTGTTATCTTTGAATAGGCCCAACTCACAGCAATTTCTATTCAATGTGCTGTTTCTGATTATAATATGATGATTGTGGGTAAAAAATCATGAGTATTTTGTTATTGCTGAATGAATTTGCAAAGAATAATCTAGAAAAAAACTACATATTTCAGAGGCATTTTTTGTAGTAAATTTTTATTTTTTGGTGGTAAATTTATGGCTGTAATCTTGGAAATACCGGATTTTTTTCTCTGTAAATGATTCCCCCACCCCACACTTTAACCTAATACGTCGTCGTACATTTCTGAGGTTTCCATGTGTGTCTCTTGTTGTCCTTTACATGTTTGGACCCAACGTGCATTAGTTAGTTTGGACATGTTTAATGATATCTGGACCCAATGTGTCAAAGGTTCCCAGTGAAGGCGTGGACACGGTCATCCAGAAGTCCTCCAGGTCCTCCGGCCACCAGAGCAGCCGCCACAGGACCCGGGACAAGAGCAGAGACCGGGACCAGGACCGGGACCGGGACAAGGACTGGGTTCCTGAGAAACTGTCCGATTCACACTCTCCTGTAAGTCACAAGAAATCAAAGATGTGTATTTTCTTCATGCATGTTGTGTTTGATGTTGAACATGTTTTTGTCATCTGTCCCGTTCAGAGTCAGCCGCTGAAGTCTCTGCGTAAACTCCTGCACCTCTCGTCCTCGTCCTCCAACCAGACGGCGCAGTCCGACATGCGCTACCAGCCGCTGCCCAATCCGGCCTCGGCTCAGGGCGGCTTCACGGAGGGCCGGGGTCACGCGGGGGTCAGCACCCCCCAGCTGAAGAGCCGACAGGCGGCCTACCCGATGCCCGGGCAGCTGGAGTCCGGCTGGCACCCGTCGGCCCTGGGACGCCCGAGGGAAACCCCTACCCGGAGCAGATGGGCATCAAGGGGGGCAGAACGGGCACGGCTTCGGACGGCCCTCCAGGTCTCGTCTGCCAAACCTCAACGACCTGAAGGAGACGGCTCTGTGATCTCCTCCATCGCCCCACGGCTCAGATCAGACTCCTCTGTTTACCCTCTGTTGCTCCTACACGTCCATTATGTAACAGTACACACACACACACACACACACACACACACACACACACACACACACACACACACACACACACACACACACACACACACACACACAGATACCAAACCTTCACTTTTAAACACTGCTTGCAAACGGGCCAAAAGCCTTTTTACGTCTTTCATTTTTTTAAAGCTTCCATGTTTGATAGACTTTATATTATTACTATTGTAATTCTGATTATAATTTGTATTATAAAGTAAATATATTACAAATAAATGAATATATATATATATATATATATATATATATATATAGATGGATAGATAAAGTGTAGATTTTAAGTGTAAGTATTTTTGTTTCTATTCAATATAGGAATATAGTACATTTTACTGTGTAGTATTTCTTTAAGAATATCTAAGGCATTCTCAAACAAATAAAGTTTTATCAGTTGTTCTGATGGAGGTAATGTCAGTAACTCTGCAGTGTGTTCATCTCACCTGGATCGTAACTCTTCGTCCACGCTGTCCTGCTTTTTGTGTCCTCCTTGTCAAAGCAGTCTTCTTCTTGAAGTAATAGCTCTAGCTATTTGTTCTTTTTTTTTTTAAAGGATTTTGAGGTTTTTGTGTCTTTTTTTGTAACGCAGCCATTTTAGACACTATTGTGCCATAAAGGAGACATAAATCCTGACCTACATCGCCCCCTGTAAGACATAATGAAGCACTGCAGCTACTGTTTTCTGACTGACCTTATCATGCATTAATTACAACATTTAAGCACTGACTTTCCATGCACAGTTTATGTGTAAATCCTCATTTTCATATATATTTTAAACAGATATTACACAATAAAGAAACTATGGTCACTACAAAAAGAACACACATAATAACTTTTGCATGTAGACACTTTACCAACAATTATTTTGGTAGTAACACAATCTAAAATTAAAAATGTAAAAGTGTTGCAGCGCCCTTATAGATTAATTAAACATAAGTAAAATCTATAATTGTTGCCCAGCAAACTTCAAGGATCCAGTTAACAGACATCTGAAGTTGATACTGAAGGATGTGATTATCTGATAATAGTCTGTTTATTTGTTTCTTACTTAAATATTTAAGCAACGTCCAAGTGGTTCTACTTGTTCAATCACATAAGTAAATGTTTAAATACATTACTACTGTAAAAAAAATGTATACAACATAAGTTGCAAGTTTCTTTTCCCGAACAAGCAGTGGTTCCCAACCTTATTCTTAATTTGTCAGATGATCTCAAGCAGCTCTTTATAGACACAACCACTATTGATTATATAAACGGGTATATTACTACAATGTTTTTCAATACAGTTTAATTGACAATTTTTACAGTTGTATTACTCGTTACCAGCAGAGTCATTCCTATGTTCCCAAAGTGTTACAAAAAGTCCAATGTTCCCAAAGTCCTATGTTCCCATGTGGTTCCAAAGGTCCTATGTTCCCAAAGTCTTGTTTTCCCAAAGTCCTATGTGCCAAAAGTCCAATGTTCCCGTATGGTTTTCAAGGTCCTATGTTCCCATGGTTCTCTGTTCCCAAACGCCTATGTTCCCAAAATCCTATGTTCCCAAAGTCCTATGTTTCCAGGTGCCTGTGTTCCCCAAGTCCTGAGTTACCAAGTTCATATGTTCCAAAAGTCCTATTTTCCCAGGGTCATATCTTCCCAAAGTTCTTTGTTCCCAGGGTCCTATGTTCCCCTAGGGGTTCCTTATGGGTCATATGATCCTAGGTGTTTATTATCCTATGGTACTAGGTTCCCAAGGTCCCATGTTCCAAGGGTCCAATGCACCACTGTTACTAAGTTCCCATGGGGTTCCAAAAGTCCTATGTTCCCACGGTCCTATGTTCTCTGAGCCCCTATGTTTCCAGGGTCATATGTTCCCAAAGTTCTTTGTTCCCAGGGTCCCATGTTCCCACAGGGTTCCCTGGTCCTATGTTCCCACAGGGTTCCCTGTTCCTATGTTCCTGGGTGTTTATTATCCTATGGTCCTATGTTCCCACTAGGTTTGCCAAGTTCCCATGTTCCAAGGGTCCAATGCGCCACGGGTGCTAAGTTCCCATGGGGTTCCTAAAGTCCTATGTTCCCACAGTCATTTGTTCCCTGAGCCCTTATGTTCCCAAGGTCATATGTTCCCAAAGTCCTATGCTCCCAGGGTCATATCTTCCCAAAGTTATTTGTTCCCAAGATCCTATGTTCCCACGGTCATTTGTTCCCCGTTCCAGGATCCTATGTTCCCAAAGTCCTATATTCCTATGGTCCTACGTTCCCAGGGTCCTGTGTTCTGAAGGTCCTATGTTCCCAAAGTCCTGTATTCCCATGTTTCAAAGGTCCTATGTTCTCAGTGTCCTATGTTCTCAGTGTCCTATGCTCCAGGGTCCTATGTTCTCAGTGTCCTATGTTCTCAGTGTCCTATGCTCCAGTGTCCTATGCTCCAGTGTCCTATGCTCCAGTGTCCTATGCTCCAGTGTCCTATGTTCCAGTGTTCTATGTTCTCAGTGTCCTATGTTCTCAGTGTCCTATGTTCTCAGTGTCCTATGCTCCAGTGTCCTATGTTCTCAGTGTCCTATGCTCCAGTGTCCTATGTTCTCAGTGTTCTATGTTCTCAGTGTCCTATGTTCTCAGTGTCCTATGCTCCAGTGTTCTATGTTCTCAGTGCCATATGTTCCATCAGCTTAATTTCCTGTCATATGTCACATTAACTGGACCTTTCAAAGGGTTTTCATGTCAACAGTTACCAATGTTTATTTCTCTCAATCAATATGTTGAAATCACAAAAAAACTGCACCTTACAACCTACTGATGTAATACGGCGTCACAATTTAATCCATTTATACATTTATTGCTTTTCACAAACTTTCATTTACAACACCTAACTCATTTTCAGGTCAGATGAGTTCTGCTGCTCTGAAGTGTTTCCATTTAACCCCTCGTTTACACGTTCCTCCTGGTTGGGAATCACTGCACTAGAGTGTCTTTTTATCTGATTTCACATTCTGAACCACTTTGGATCAAAACGTATGATGAATCTTAACATGGAACCACAGTCGGGTACTAGAACATTGTTTATTTTCTGTCCTGGATAAAGTGCCATGAACGTAGCTTAGCAGAGATGAACCCTAAGCTTTTTAATGTTGCACTTTGTAGAGACTGTACGGCTCAGCAATATCGCCCTAAACTCTGTAAATTCCTCCTCACATCACATTCATCATGTGCACTGTGTGTGTGTGTGTGTGTGTGTGTGTGTGTGTGTGTGTGTGTGTGTGTGTGTGTGTGTGTGTGTGTGTGTGTGTGTGTGTGTGTGTGTGTGTGTGTGTGTGAGGCCCGAGGCTCCCGACATCACCGTACAGTATCGTGTATCGTGCATCAGTAACGACTCTGTACTACGATACGTTCCTCTCTTTGGATGATCGTTCTGCTGAAGGAGCACCGTGTATTATATTAATACTGATGTGTGACTACTTGTGTGGTAATATATTTATAACAGAGGATGTTTATCAGCTGTTTAAATGAAATCAAGTATTACGTTTGTGCTTTTTATTACAGACACAAATTAGTAGCATAGTCGGTGTTTATCTGCTTTTTGTTTCTCAGCAGAGCATTTACATGAGAGCATAAAACCCACAAAATGAATGCTTAACGGTTTTAGAATATTCATGTTTACAGATGTAACAGTAAAGCTCAAATAAAACATTTGATTTGAATCTTTACCTGCAGAATTTGTATTTATTATAGTGTTTTGACTCTGTTTGTGTCCAATTTACATTTATCTCATACAGACTTTAAGATAAAAAAAAGTGCATAAACATTACATTACATTACAGTCATTTAGCAGACGCTTTTAGCATAAACATGTCCAACTTTCCCAGATTGACAATTTTTTGAGCCTCATTAAAGAAAAACAGTCATGTTATAAAGATGGACGTCATGACCAGTGGTGGAAGAAGTATTCAGACATTTTACTGTAGTAAAAATCTTAATACCACACTGTTATAATACTCCACTACAAGTAGAAGACCTGCAAAACCTCAGAGTCAATTTGTGTCCCTTTGCAGCTGTTTTGTGTCTCTTTGTGGTCCCTTGCAGCTGTTTTTGCATGGTTAGGGTTGTTTCGGGTCACTTTGTAATTCTGTTGGTCCATTTGCAGTTTTAACATTTCTTTGTGGTTGTTTTCTGTCACTTTTTGGTCATTTTGTGTCCCTTTGTAGTTGTAGCTGCCATCATGTTGAGTCTCTTTTTGCAGCTGTTTTGCATCTGTGTTGCTGTTTTCTGTCGCTTTGTAATTATTTTCTTCTTCATGTAGTCGTTTTGTGTCTCTTTGTGGTCATTTTGTGTCAATTGGTAGGTTTTTTTGGTCTTATTGTAGTTTTAGCATTTGGTTTTAGCGCTCATTGTAGTCATTTTTGTGTCTCTCAGTCAGTGTGAGACTTTGTGGTCTCTTTGCAGCTGTTTTGCATGGATGTGGTTTTTTTGGGTCACTTCGTATTCGTTTTTTGTCACTTTGTAGTTCTGTTGTTCTAAAAGTACAATATTTACCTCTGAGATGTAGTGGAGGAGAAGTACAACAAGGAAACACTCAAGTAAAGTACCTCACATGTGTATTTAAGTGCAGTACTTGCGTATATGTACTTAGTTACTTTCCACCACTGGTCCTAACAAAGTAACATGATGGATCTTTTTTTTTGGCAGGCTGCAGGTTTTTTGGTTATCAGGTAATCATGATGGACTGTAAGGAGGCTGTGGCGCCTTCAGGGACACCTGTTCATGCACATGAGCAGCTCCAGCCTCATGGCGATGCGGGTGTGCCAGCCCAGTGGCAGCAGGCGGATGTAGCGGGCCACGATGGGGGGGCGCAGCAGGTTCTGAACCGTGGAGGATCGGTCCGAGTTCCCATAGAAGACCTGATGAGTGGAAAGTTTAATAAATATTCACTAAATCAGTTTATCAGCACGTCTCTCATGAAACTAATTTAGCACCTTTTGAGAGCCAGAATTTGTTTCTTATCTAGATCATATTTCTAATCTACTAATATATTTGTGTTTTCATAATATTCTTAGGCTGATTAACTGATTTGATCTCAAACTGTTATTTTATGTCTTTCCTTTTTTTTATTCTCACTTCAAGTGCCATAGATCATAGTTGGCAGCAATAATGGGGAACGGTTGATTTCACCCTAAAATCAAAACTTACTCATCTTACCTGTAGTGATATTTATCAGTCTAGTGCTGAAAAAAACAAACATATTTGAAACACAGACCTTGTTGTGAGCAGGTTCATGTAGGAACTCATTTTCTCTAAACCGTAGTTCTACCTAAAACTGCTCACAGTTTGTAAAGTTTATATTTATGTTTTGAGTTAAGTTTCGGCTGCAAGATTTCTTTTTTTATTTTATTTTTTCTGTGTATTTGTTTTTTAGTTTTGGAATATGGTACGGTTGGATTTGAATATAGTTTTGATAATAAAAGATTAATAAAGCTAGTGTTCTGTGTTGTTACCCTGTTGTTTCCTGTCTGGTCTTTGTAATAGATCCAGTTGAGCGTCTCCACCGTGCGGTACTGGATGCTGTATTTAGTGATCCACTCGTCAGCGTCACAGCGGCCCTGAGTGAGGATACCCGACACCACGCCGACCTCCATCAGGTCGATCTGGATCCACTGATGCAGGTCGTTGAACTTGGAGAGCCATGCACACCTTTAACAACAACCAACATGTGCTTTTGTTGTTCACACTGATAATGATAAGAAAAAGAAGAACCGGGTTGTCGTGATATTACCCAAAGCCTTGGTTGTTGAGGCGACCCTTGGAGGGGACCCAGGAGGAGTACCAGCCCAAGTACTGGTCCTGACTGGAGCAGCTGATCTGGTCTGACTCCACAGATCCAGATTCAAAGCCCAGAGCTCTGTGGTACGGACATTCTGTGGAGGACATTAAAAAACATTCTTAATAAGTAACAATCTTTAATTTGGATTTTACTCATGAAGACGATGTTTCTAGACTTAAAGGAATACTTCACCCTTAAAATAACCATCTGTATATCAGCTACTTTTACTGATTTACCTTGAAGAAAACATTGTTTTTCTCTCATGCCTCCACATTAACCAGAGATCACAAAACAGAGAAGAGTCTTGATGAATTGAGGTAAATGGTGTTTTATCAGCAAAACTGCATCAGAACATCTGTTTACACGCTCTCACACAACTGGTGCAGAATAATCCAAGTCTCATTTCCAGTCTTATGCTCTCTACTTCACAAACACATGCATCTCCACTAAAACCTGAATATTTAAAACTTCTCTGCAAGCGTGAGAGAGTTTATGAAGAAGTGTTTTAAATGGTCAAGCTTTAAGAGTTGTGTCTATATGGCTACCAATAAATTGCAAAAACTCTTGTGTGACTCGACTACCTGTCCTACAGTCTCGCAAGACTTTTGCAAATTGTACCATTATGACAAGTCCAGGTTTTTATTGAAAAAGCATGTGTTTTAGTAGTGATCAGACGACTGGATAAATGAAACTTGGATTAAACGGCACGATTTTTGTGAGAGTTTTTAAACAGATGTTGTTTAACTTGACCTACGTTCACTTTATCAAGAGTTTTCTCTGTTTTTTGATTCTGGAGGCGTGAGAGAAGAACAAAGTTTTCTTCAAGATGTGAGAGTAACACGTAGAGAGTAACTGATAAACAGATGATCATTTTAAGGGTGAAGAATTCCTTTAAAGACAAACTTTCACTTTGTCACACTTCCCACGTGAATCACTACAGTAGTCAAATCATTCAGCCTCATACAACACAAACTAGTCCAATATGCAGTATTAAATCAAAGCATAATTTAGCATCATGGTTTTATTCTCCAACAAAGTATTCTGAGCAGCCTGATCTAATTACCTCTGAGATCTGATAGCAGGAGGATTGCGTGATAAGGAGGAGGAAGATGTTCGGGACATCATCTGATCTGTGCTGCTCGGTCCGGTATATATCTCGAGCTATTAACTGAAGAGCACCAACTATTCTGGGCTTCTTAATCTGATCATCACATTCTGTACAGGTGATGAGATTATCTCACCGCATTTACAGGCCTCTTCCTCACAACTCTTCATTTCCTAAATCTATGTGACTTAAAGTCGTTGTAACTGGTTCTAAACCAGTTTCAGTTTAATCCTGATCCTCTACAGACCTCCATCAGTAAACAGACCATCAGAGAGAAGATGTTCTGTTTCTATAAAGTTATTCTTAAAGCTCGTCGTCGGATTCTGGAGAAACCAGATGAAATCATGAAGGTTCACCAGAAACTCCTTCAGCTCAGAGCAGAGACCAGCAGAGACCAGTCCACCGTGGACAGACCCAGATCCAGCAGAGACCAGTCCAGTCCAGATCCAGCAGAGACCAGTCCACCGTGGACAGACCCAGATCCAGCAGAGACCAGTCCACCGTGGACAGACCCAGATCCAGCAGTTGGAGCCAGTCCACCGTGGAGGGAGGAGCAGAGACCAGCTCCCCGTGGACAGACCCAGATCCGGCTTCACCTCCTCCTCCTCCTCTCCGGAGGGAGGAGGAGAGCTCCTCTCCCCTCCTCCTCCTCCTCCTCCTCCAGGAGCAGAGCTTCTCCTCTCTGGGAGTCAACACTGACACCACGCTGCTGGAGACCCAGACCGTATTGCTGGACCCGCTGGAGGGAAGGGAGGCACTGGAGAACCAGAACCAGGACTGAGCAGGTCAGACTGTCAGACCCTGCTGCAGTAAAATGAGAGGTTTTCTAAAGGGAGTCTGGTGCTCAGAAACACTACCACTGTAGTCCACAGGGACCAACAGATTCAACACTAAATGAAAGTTCCTTGTAGAAACTTTGAGTTGAAAATTGTCAAGATCATATCAGAAGGTGAATCGTGCTCCACTGCAGATATGCAGAAACTGAGCCAAGACTAGATTGAGAGCATGTCAGGACACAGCGAGGTACCACCAGATTTGTGATCCATCACAACAGCTGGAACTCTCTGTGTGCACAGGACACAGGATACAAACGTTGTCCTTCACATAATGGCCTGGTTCATAACAGACATGCATCATCCTCGTGCGTGAAACCGATTACAGGTCAACCGAGGTCATGTGACCTGTCGGGCGGTGTCCTCACCTGGCATGCAGTTCAGTGGTTGACCCTGAGGAGGCGCTGTCGGCAGCAGTGAGGAGAGCGTCACAGGTGTGCTGACGGTCGGAGAACCTGCAGACTCACAGTCACAGGTGCAGGCTTTCACGTCTGCCGTCCACGTCTCAATGTCCTGCTGCTCCTCCTCCTGCAGCTGCAGCTCCTCTTCCTGGACGGCCTCCTCCTCCTGAAGGACACACACACACACACACACACACACACACACACACACACACACACACACACACACACACACACACACACAGTTAATCCAGACTTCATATCACATCATTTTTCTCTCAGGTGGTTTATGAATGTGCTCTTACCTCCTGAGAGTGAACAACCAACAGGGCTGTGAATGGATGCATGAAATGGAGAAGCAGATGAGAGTGAAGGTGAAAGCTAAAAGCTACTTTTTACTTTTTACAAGAGAAACTAAAAACATATTTCTAATTATTCTGCATACTTTATGTATATGTGACCAGAATAAACTAAATTGGGTTCAAAAAGAAACTATATATTGAATTAAAACATTTTTTTTGATAAATTTAAACAATAATCCGCTCTGGTTCTTTCATTTCATGGTTACAAAAAGACACTATAAACAAGTATAATCCTGTTTTTTTTAGTCATAATGATTGAATAATACCCCTCTTACCCTGAGATAGAAGCAGGAGGACGAGCACAGCAGAACACCGAGCACTGACCTCCATCTTCCTCTTCAGCTGTGATGGAATGCGATGAGTGTGCGGTACCCGACGAGAACGGGATTACTGTAATCCACAGGCCCGTGACCACCTTATCTAATACTCCTTATTGGCCCCTAGACACCTCCCTGAGGCTCCTCTATCGTACTGCACCTGTGGTGAGCCAATCAAAAGAGAGCATCATTCTTTATTCTGTCTTTCACAAGTCAACATAACAACCAGGAACGACATGTTGGACTAAAAGAAAAGACTCAATTCACAGGAAATCACAGATGATGCTGCTTTTAGAGGGATCTATTGGCAGAGATGGAATATAATAATTATTAATTTGTCTTTATTCTGGTAGTGGGTGCGTAGGATAAAATACCTTCTGCTTTGATCACTTTTAAAGCACGTCTGGGTCTGGCCCCGACATACATAGGAGAAATGTTGACCCCGTATGAGCCAGCTCGCAGCCTTAGATCCTCAGGTGGGGCCCTTCTGGTTGTTCCAAAGTCGAAACTGAAAACCAAAGGCGACCGTGCTTTTGCCATAAGGGCCCCTCGGCTTTGGAATGACCTACCGGAGGAGATAAGGCTTCAGAATCAGTAATCTCTTTTAAATCACTTCTTAAAACACATTTTTATAGATTGGCTTTTATTGGTTCATTTTCATTTGGTCTTGGTATTTTATCTTATATTTGTTTACTATATTTTACCATTATCACTTGATTTTATTTATTTCATTATTTTCTTTATTTTCTTTATTTTCTTTATTTTCTTTATTTTCTTTATTTTATTTATTTTATTATTTTATTTCTTTATTTCTTTATTTGATTGTCACTTGTTATTTCATTTTGTTTCTTATGCACTGTCTTGCTGGCTGGTCTGTCAAAGCACTTTGTAAACCTTGTTTTTAAAAGGTGCTATATAAATAAAGTTATTATTATTATTATTATTGACGCCCCTTAAACTGTGGAGCTCACTGCCTCTGGTTATTAGAATAACAAGCTCTCTCAGTATTTTTAAAAGACATATCTTTTTAATCTTTTCACACTTTTATTTTAATTTTAAACACCATGAAATATAACCATTTAATTTCACTCCAACTTTACTTGAATACATAGCCAAACATTTAATTATAATCTGGCTTTGAATTTGGATTAATGTTATAATCTAAACAAGGTTTTATTTTTATTTTTGTACCTGGTGTGTTTTTCATTTTATTTTATTTTATTCTATTGACTTTTAGAAATTGTTTTTTTTAAGATTTTAAAGTTTAATTGTATTTTTATAAAGTATATTTATTGTATATTATTATATTATTTATTGATTTAGTTTTATATATCAATCACTTTGGTCTATAGGTTCATATGAAAGATTTTACAAAGATAAATAAATAGATAAATAAATAATGAATGAATTAAAAAAATTAAAAATTAAAAATTAAAAATTAAAAATTTAAAATTAAAAATTTAAAGATTTAAAAAATTAAAAAATTAAAAAATTAAAAAATTAAAAAAATTAAAAAATTTTAAAAAATATTATTAAAATTTAAAAAAAATTACAAATTTTAAAAAAAAATTAAAATTTTATTTAAAAAAAAAAAAAATTTTATTTAAAAATTTAAAAATTTAAAAATTTAAAAATTTAAAAATTTAAAAATTTAAAAATTTTAAAATTTAAAAATAATAAAATAAGGCTGAACAATATTGTATTTGTATTATTTCTATTAAGCATTTAAGTTCCGCACTTCCTGGTTCTTCCGCCTCTATTTAAACGTTCTGACGCTGGTATTGATGATGACGTTTTCATGTAGTTTGATTGACGTGAATACCAACCAATCACATCCGCGTTATCGCGTTAAACGTTTCGAGTAGGCGGAGACTATCACACAGATTGAGCCAATGAACGACGTTGTGGGCGCGTCATTGGCCAATCAGAAGCGTGCTGCCCTCTGACCGTGTGTGTTCCATGGGAGGCGGTGGGACTCAGTGTTTTCCTTCAGAGGGGACAGCAGCCACAGCTGAGATAAAGGTAAACACTCTCACTGTATTATGCACTGTTTAAAGCTTAAATATAATCAATATTTAAATAACATGCTATGTATTTATTGTATTGAACATGAAGTTAATGTGTTTATCTGAAACACATGGCAGCAGACACATTAATAACTCATAATTGAATATTAATTGATTGTCTGCATGGATTCTTAGTTTTCATTGGCTGAGTTTGATTGACCTGATTAAAGGTAATATTTTCTGCATCTTTCTCATTTTCTTCAGCACCTCCATGTCTTACAGTCATCATTTCCTCAATTAGGCTGAAGTGTTTATTTTAAGTTTATTTTATTTGTATTATCTAATATCACGAATTAGTCTCAAGAGGGTTTTTCAATCCGTACAGAATAAAACAAAGAAACACACTCTGTTCTTTATGGAAGCACAAAGCTGACAGTAAAAGAAACCAAAGACAAACTTTATTGACAAATTCTCACTGTTTTGAGAGTTAAAGTCATTATTTTTGAGAAAATGTGTCATTATATTAACTTACAGGATCTTTTTATTCCTTTTTTATCATCACAAAGCTAAGTTTTAATCGTATTTTATTATTTTACTGGGGGAAGATGGGCTTCCACAGCTCTTAGAAAGCATTATCTGTTCTTAATAACTTTTATTCTGGATACAATTAAAGTCGTGAATTGGAGAGACTGTCTGTCTTTCAGTAAGAAACGCTCTTTACATTAATGTCATTTACATTCAGTCACTTGATTCTGATCGTTCTTGAAGTCGGGTTTTATATGAGTTACATTATTTCAATTTCCCCCAAACATCTAGCCTAATAAATACTACTCAAAAGACACCAATGGTCATATTCTGGGTTATTAAATAATGATTTTACAATCAGAATATCAATAAATACAGACACAAATAATGAATTAGTAATATAAACCTATTCTGCCACTAGAAATGGTTCCTGTAGCTTCTAAGCAGGATGCAGAACACAGTATAACAACAGAATACAGGTTGTTAAACAGGCTACAGAGAGAAACACCTCTACTCTGACATTAATGATAACTGTTCGTCTTTATTAATATTAGTACAGTTCACATGTGTGCAGACACAAACTCCATTAAAAGTCTCTCCAGCTGTTAAAGCAAAGTGACAGCTGATCCACCGTCGTCAGAAACAGACGTCTCTTCACATGACGCTACAGAGGAAAGGACGTCTCATTTCTATTAAAACATATATCCTCGTTTCCTCTCTCCTCACATGGTTTCCTTGAGAGGAGAGTGAGGACATGTGGATGCAAATAAGAGACTTGGGATGTACCCCCAGTCTAAGTGAGGACTCGAGCAGAAGCATCTTTGGTGACGCACAGACGTTGATTCTTGTAATTGTTGACCTTGGAAATAGTGATAAAGACTTTGAGAAGCAGTGAAAACTTCAGAGAGAGCTAGTGAATACGATTATTTCTGCCAAACACTGATAATCATTTTCATTGTATGCTGCTTCATCTCGTCTCTCACTGTGATTCAAAGCTCCCTTTTTGTTTTTGTCTTCTCATTATTTCACTTCAGATGCAGTTCATGCTTCTGTTCAGTCGACAAGGGAAGCTCCGGCTTCAGAAATGGTACGTGCCTCTGTCTGATAAGGAGAAGAAGAAGATCACCAGGGAGTTGGTGCAGACGGTGCTGGCTCGAAAGCCCAAAATGTGCAGCTTCCTGGAGTGGAGAGACCTCAAGGTTGTTTATAAGAGGTGGGTGAGAATTGGGAACAAAATGGAGAAGCAGGAGAGAGTTTTATTGGAGTGACGGAGACACAAAGAGCATTCATTTAGCCTCATTATATCCTGTTGGACGGACACATTAATAGTTCTATCTAGGGCTGTATTGATAGGTTTGAAGCTTCATTCATAACGTTGACATTCAAAGTCTAAATCAACATTTGAACACTATGAAGCTCATTTCCTTCTTTTTCTAATGTCTATTCATTGTGTTTAACCCTCTGAACCCCAAAACCTGCCGGCGTGATGATGGAAAAACATGTTTTATTTTAACAATCGCCAAAACTGAACCGTTTATCACAACCAGAAGCTGTAAAAACTGTAATGATAGTCAGATTTTATTGTTTCTGACGGTCCTTGAACACATCATGTGTGTCAAAAGCTTCCTTCAGAAAACGCAACTGGATCGTGATATTTCTTTAAAACATTTTATTCTACACGTCTCATTTAAAATAATGCCACAAATAAACCATCTGTTTTAACCAGATTCTGTAAAAAACATTAAATTCTGAGCTCCTCAGTGAAACTATGAAGACATGATTTATTTTAAAGATTGATGTAATCATTTCCTAAATTCACAACATGTTTTTATCCAATGAAATATTCTGCTTCAATCCATATTTGTTTGGAATATTAATGTTCATGTAAACACAGTCACTGAGAAGCAAATTATTGTCTGAACTTTTTCTACATAACAATCAATGCCATCAGGTTCCGAGTTTCACACTTGTTCCAGTATTCTATGTTCGTCTCTCCAGAATCAACCGGGTCCATTGTGTCCTCCTGGTTGTGAGGGATCAACTGACCAGCTCCTTTATTAGTTAATCATCACATGCTTAAAGAGTGCCTCAGGGATTATCAGGGATAAAGAAACCATGGCAGAGTGAGGCTTAACTCATGCAGCCTTCTGCGTCCGGCTTCTGGCTTTTTTTAAATGAATACCAAGTTCACCATGAACAGCAGAAGAGCTCCGTCAGCACTGTTACAGCGAGGCAGCTCATATTACTCTGCCTTAGTGATCAGAATGCATAAAGTCAGATCAATGTAGTTACTTTGTCAGGTTGATGTTGCAGTTCTCCCAATTGCAATTTTCTCTGCCGGGAAGTTTGACCTCCAGGTTCAGATTTTCTTTCTTTCTCAGAACTATAATTGACGCCGTACACAATTTTATTTTTTGCAATTTGTCTTCCATGGAAAATTGACATTTTATTGCATGGAACAAACTGCCCCATGGAGGAGAGGGAGGAGAGCTGAGATGGAAGCTAAGCTAACCCAGCTAGGACCTGAGGCTACTCCTCTACCCAGCATGCACCTGGCTGTCTGAAAAGCATCTTCACAGAGACCTGGATCCATCATGGTCCTGGATCAAGCTGCTCTTGACAGGCGGACATCAGGACAGAGCAGGACTCCGGTGGACCAGAGGAGGTGGACTCTGTGTTCACATCATGATGCTTGGTGCTCAAACACAGTCGAAGATGATGGACAATGTTTTCCTCTTGTTGAACCTTTAATGTGAAGATGTCGGCCATATTATCTGATCAGAGAATTGTTTCTGTTGCTGCTGTTTGTACTGCTGTTTTTGTTCGGTTTTGTTTGTCATGTGTTTGTTGAAACAATGGCCGTTAAGTGCCGTTTGATCCGGGACGTAGGGTTCTCCTGAAGTCTTATTTCAATCATCTTATATTTCTGTGACTAGACATCAGAAAGCCAGGAGCATGCTGGGTAGTGGAGAAGCCTCAGGTGCTAGCTGGGTTAGCTTAGCTTCCATCTCGGCTCCTCCCTCTTCTCCATGGGGCAGTTTGGTGGCGTTTGGTCCTGGCGTTGCTGTTGCCATACAGGAGACTGATCGGTCTATTTTCGCCTCTCTTACAGGTTTTTTTAGATGTTGTTGTGACGTTAACGTCGTCCGTCTCTGTGTTTCAGATATGCCAGCCTGTACTTCTGCTGTGCCATCGAGGACCAGGACAACGAGCTCATCACGCTGGAGATCATCCACAGATACGTGGAGCTGCTGGACAAATACTTTGGCAGTGTGCGTTTTCTAATGTCTGGTTTCCATGTTATTCCCACCTATTGATCCTGGACTTTAAATATTCATAGTTAGTGTTCTTTCATTTTCTAAACAACAGGTTTGTGAGCTGGACATCATTTTCAACTTTGAGAAGGCTTACTTCATCCTGGATGAGTTCCTGCTGGGTGGAGAAGCTCAGGAGACGTCCAAAAAGACGGTGTTGAAGGCCATCGAGCAGGCTGACCTGCTGCAGGAGGTAAGACACCTAACGGACACCATGTGGGAACAATAGTGATTTCATTCTGATGACTTAGTCTCTCTATCTTTCTCCTGCTGTATTAATAATCAGCTGTCACTCTCCACTGTAACCGTCAACAGTTAGAGATTTATCAGACCGAAGAAATGAAAGAATATAAAGTTAAATAGAGTATGTAACACGAGCACAGCTTCCTCAATTAAAGTTAAAATCCTTAAGATTTCAATTCTGGTTGCAGCAAGAACAGTTTTCTGTTTAAGCCTAAACAAACTTGCAAACACTTTTTTGCAATATTTAAACTTTTTTTCTGGCATTTCCACTCAGTAATCTTTTATTCCATAACATCCGATGGATGAAACCACTCACTGTGCCTGTTTCTTAATATTTCGTTACCTGCTGCGATACTTAAAATCGATCCGCTGAAAGGAAATGTTAAATTTCAGACCTTCACAATAAAAGCCAGCCCGTGTTTTCTCAGTTGAAGGCTTTTAATGCGAAACAGCGTCTGCAAGAAATGTTTGAATTATTAGAAGCCACCAGTGAGGTTGATATCAATGACATAAAACAGTTACACTGAGTCATTTGTGAATCCTTTTAGCATGTGAAGGTAGTGTGAAGCCAGCTTGTGAAGGGCGGACTCTGACCCTAATAATTAAAATGATCATAAAGATGTAATTACCGAATGTGAAAACTTTGAATGGCTATTGCAGAAAAAATGACAAACATAAATGGTATCAAAAAATCTCCAGTTCTGCAGCTTTAAGTTTAATAGTGGGAGTGCTTGTATGACAAAAGTAAAAGCAGAGCAGCTAAAAATATGTGAAAATTATAATGTACTTTAATTAAGTTTCCCTTCAAAAGTGACATCGGCTTCATTTCCTTGTGATTTTTATTTTCACTGTCTTCACTGTGCTTTATTGTCTCATTTAGTTTGCTTGATCTTGATTCCGGCTGACTTTTTATTTCTCTCTTTGCCTTTGTATTCTTTTACGATTGTGATTTGCAGAATATAGACTTTCAGATGCGCCTATTTGCAGGTACAGTTTGTAAAACACCTCTAATAACCCTCGCTGTAGCGTTAGCTCATTAGCTCATTAGCTGTAGATGTTCTGTAGATTCACCAACACGATGGTAAAGCAGAAACAACACACCAGCAGCAGCGATGTCTCCAGTGTCAGTAGAACACAGCAGACATGGAAGCTGCTGGTGTGTTTCTTTTCTGCCTCAACCCGGATGTCTTTAACTGTAATCTTAGATACTAATCAATAACTCTTCCTCAACATCCCGTTCTCACTCCCAATTCGTCAATCAGTGGACCTTTGACCTCAAACTATGGCGTTCCACGAACCCCTTTAGTGTCAGTTTTGGACGCGAAGGGCTGACCCTAGTGGTCGTAGTGATTATGACAGGTGACGTAATGTAAAGAGCAACAAAGTCCAAACAAACACAGGACTTTCACCCAGGAGACGGCTGTTCATGTCCAATGTGCAACGGAAAAGAGACGTGGACAGACCCTGATCCAGCAGAGACCAGTCCACCGTGGACAGACCCAGATCCAGCAGAGACCAGTCCACCGTGATCCACAGACCCAGATCCAGCAGAGACCAGTCCACCGTGGACAGACCCAGATCCAGCAGAGACCAGTCCACCGTGGACAGACCCAGATCCAGCTTCACCACAGCCTTGGAACTGCAGTCGGAGCTCCGGAGGGAGGAGGAGAGCTCAGCTCCCGGCAGCAGCAGCGTCTCCTCTTCCATTTAAAGTCAAACAGACCATAAAGCAGGGGATGCTTTAGGGCGGGGCCTCACAGTGATTGACAGGTCGACAACAGAGACGTATACGGCGTCTCTACGTCACTGTTCCTTTCACTTTTGTTCATTGGATGCAAAAAAACAACATGGCGCCGGCAGAAATCGCCGAACTCAAGGTTTCATAACGTCAGTCCACAAACCAATGGGTGACGTCACGATAACTACGTCCACTTCTATATACAGTCTATGGAGTAAATATGTTTATTTCTGCTGTAAATTTGGTCATTTTAACATCGAGGTCTATGGGGAATGACCTATTTTTGGAGCCTCAAGTGGCCATTTGAAGTACTGCAGTTTTTGCCTCACAGAGTCTCCACATGTGACGAGTTGTGAGTGAGAACGTTTTGTCCTCATCAGCTTATCTGTACGATACATTTTAATAGAAGAAGTACAAAGTAGCTATAATTAAAGACTTTGATGTCTTTATATCTTCACCGTAGACTAACGGAAAAGAACCTCACGCCGTTCTCCCTTTCAGTTTGTCTTAACATATTTCAAACGATTACATTGTCGTTGTTCCTCACATTCCTCGACGGTTGAAGGGAGGAGAGCTCGGGTTTATGCCCAGAAACAAAAGCCCCTTTGTCTGCATTCCTGAGACCACACACACACACACACACACACACACACACACACACACACACACACACACACACACACACACACACACACACACACACACACACACACACACACACTTCTGGCCCAGATTAGCTTTTCATTGTTACAGTAACAAAACACAGTGAAGAGCTTCACTGCAATTAGGATTCATATATTCATGAAACCAGAAGCTGAAACGTATCTTTATTCAGATATCTTTACTTTGTGCTTAAAGAATTAAAGGGACATCTTTAATTAGTTTCAGCAGAATTGGATAAGTGATTATTTGAGTTTCTACAGACACTAAATTCTTATTTGTAAACCCGCTGTGGTCCAGCAGAGACCTGATCTGTGTCAGCAGACTGTTTGCTGGATTTGTTTGCTCAGCATTCAGCATTTAGTCATTGAGCCAAAATGTTGCTGTTAATGAGTTCTGGGAGGAAAAAATCAGGTCACTGCTGACAAACATTAACATCCAATGGAAAAAACCTGTGGAGGAGGGTGTTAATGACCCAGAGAAGATTCTGATAGGCAGAGGAACAACTACAGGGTCCTGCTGACCCAGAGTCTGCTTTTGTACACTATAGTGTACATATGAATATGTCCGTTCCGCACAACGTGATGGTTGATGACTTTATTTAAGCATAGAAAAATCAACCTTGTTCCAAAAATATTTACGTCACTTTTTAGTCCGCTAATATTCATGTTCCATGTGACAAAAGTTTAAAAAAATATATATTATTTTCCCAAGTAATTGGATGAAAGAAACGCCCCGGGTTTGTAAAAGGCCTTGAGGTCATAACAGGCATGACCTCAAACCTGTGTTAGGAACATGTTAAAACATGTCTGATCAAACTCTGCTTCACTAACAGGCGGTATAATCAAACTACTGTTGGTTTAACATTCAACATTTTCGATTTTGTCAAAGATAAAGATTTATTTGGAAATTCAAAACTTTAATTTTCATTTATGCAACTTGTAACTTCTTAAAAGTTCCTGTTTTTTAATCAAATTTCAAATCTAAATTGTGACTATTGTCATGGATAAGTGAAAGAGTTATGCCGCCTGTTTATAGACTAACTTGTATAGTTTTACTAACAGCACTGAATCAAAAATGCTCTGATTTTTATTCTTTCAGTATTCTTTATCTGAGATGGTGAAAAAGGATAAACAATAACACGTGTTAGAAAAGTATGTTACATATACTAATAATCATTCTGCAGGTTTGTCTACGTGGTGTTTTTGACCCAAAATAACCATTTTACATCTTCTAATATTAAGATATTAAAGGAAAAGGACAAGTGTTTATTCTCAACAAAACCCATGAAAAGACCAAAAGCAATTAATATCATTTTGAATGTACTTTATATTTAGAATATTTTCACCTCTTTATGTTTTTGAAGAACTGAAGCTGTTATCTATGCTCTCTACAAAGACACCAGACTACATTCACACAAACAGAGACTTAACCTTTTAGTTGCTGCTCTACTGCTGTCTCCACCTGTTAGTTAGTTTGTGTTATTGTGTGACTTTGGTGTTTTAAAGGGTTAATTCAGATTCATAAAAGTATTTTCTTAGTTTTTGGATGACAATGGAGCTCTACAGCACAAAGGAAGAAGATGTATCAGCCTTTATTGTTTGCTTTGGTCTTTTCTTTGGATTTGTTGAGAAAAATAAAACAACAAAAAACATCACCAGCCAGAATAATACAAACGATATCTGTGGACCAAAGAAAAAGGTCTTATTAATAGTTTCTTATTATCGTTTTGCCTCCTCATTGTTGTCATTTTATAATCAGAGGAGAGCAATCAGATCAAATCCAGAAATGTCTCTCTGCCACTTGAGAACACACAGAGGGAAACTCTTTCGTAATCAAACTCCTCGTTAGTGTTGTTTAGTAATCAGGTTAATTATTTGACACGTCGAGATGCAGAATTTACTCATTTGGTGACAAATTTTCAACAAGCAGATGTTTGACTAATGGATTGACGTAAATAGAAACAATAACTGTCATCCTTTTATAAATCCTAAACATAATGCACATTTAGAATGAGCCCCTCTGGCTTCAGTTAGTTCTTATTGCTAGAATAATTACTTTGAAAACACACCACAGGGGATTTAGTCGTCAAGTTATTTTAATAAGCCTTTAATGAAACATTTCTCAGGAGCTGGTCGTGACTTTGGTGCCAGCTAGCAGATCTTTTCTTGGCCTAATGATGCCTCAGAAGAATTCACTGCTCAGCTCAACTTTTGCATTCGAGATAAATTGAGCAGAGACGTCCTCCCGTGAAGATGTGGCGTCTTTTATTTTGGCGGTGCACCGTTTAACATGTGTCGAGGTGCTTTGTTCTGTTTATTTGTGTCCTTATAAAAAAAAATCTTTGCCTCACAGGTGTGATGGTCCCAAATATGGTCTCTGAGTCCTCTGGTCTTTTCCAGAATTAGGATGCTGAGGTGAATACTCTGTGTGTGGATTTAGGACGTCCCTCTAGTTCATCTGGTTTAGACCAAGATCCTGGTCTAGTTAACCCCCCCACAGCCCATAATACATGTTTGTATTGAAAACAAAGTCTGTTTTAGTCTGTTTGTCTTTGTTTTCCATGTTTATGTGACGTCTCATTGACGCTGTCTTCTTATTTCATATGATTACACACCTACAGTTTGGATACCTGACATTATTTAACACGTGATTCCATATCTGTTGGTTTTAAATTGTTCACACCCTCTGGGTTCTTTACTTACTTTGAGGGGAATGTAATCTTGTTTTTAACCTCTTACTTAAAGGGCCAGTGTGTAGGATTAAAGGGGAGCAGAAATAGAATGAGCACTGCAACAACTCAATTAATCAGTTGATTGCAATCTGCAACCTCACCACTAGGTTGCACTAAATCCTACACACTGTCCCTTTAAATAAGACAGACTTGTGGATGCATTTTTCCTAAAGACGTTCAGAAAGAATGCTACATTTGTATACCTCATTAAGTAGTGGAATAGTTTGACTTTTTGGAGAAGGCTAGCTGTTTCCAGTCGTTATGCTAAGCGAGCTCTGGCTCTGACTAATTATCTATTGTTCATCTCATCTATGCTATGCTAAGCTAACCAACCATATTTATCATACAGTAATGAGAGTGGTATCTATTTTCACATCTAACTCTCAAGAAAGCAAACAAGTGGATAAGTAGTTAGTCTTAAATAGTGACTCCACCTGCTCCCTATTTTCTCATGTTTTTGTGTCTAAGTGACTGTTTTTTTAAATTGCTCCAGTATTGAGGGAGAAATCAGCCGCTAAACGAGCTGTAACGTATTCTCAACGTCTCCGTTAGTCACTCAGAAACAGAAACATGGTTTAAAAAGCGTGAAACAAGTTCCCCTTTAAGTGACACTTTCTGCTGCTCTGTGTCCTGCATGTCCTCTGTGTCTGTTAACGTCTCCATGTTTTCTTGTCTGTGTGCGTCTCTCTCCCCATGCAGCCCCGTCATGAGTACTTTAATGTGCCTGTGTACTGATTGGCTGCCATCACTGCTGCTGCTGCTGCTACCGTCCTGCATGCTGAGCTCCTCACCCGTCACTGTGATGGTTCACTGGGGGTCGTAACAATATTCTCAGCCCACTGTTCAATTTCCGTACGTGAAAGTCATGAAACGATGTCACAGCAGTAAATTCAAAACTACAGTTAATGAAAATCATTGAGTCTGGATGAAGAGATTAATGTCTCTGTTACTGAGGATTGAAAATGCATTTAAGCGGAAATTAGTATTCAGTTTGTTTATTTGATAAGATGTATTAATATATATTTTGTGTTGACTTATTGTTACATGCCTTTTATTCGTACATTTATCGTTGGTTTCATCGCACTAGTTGAGGTCGGCTGCACATTGGACCAATGGACAAATATTCCGGAAACCCAAGCAAAAGTCCCGATGAACCGACAGCTTAAAATATTCACTCTTCATGCAACAAACAGAAGCACATGGCTATTTAATATGCAGAATGACATCATCAAATGTTCAGATTTGTATTCCTCGGCATGAACACAACATCTTAAAGTATCCTCAAACAACGTTTCGAATGATATCCTACGAAAGGTTACTTCTCATTTTTCGTGCGTTTTCCTACGAAAATCGAGCAACGTGAAAGTTTTCCCTCATTCCAATGCGTACTGTCTTTCCAAAATAAACTTCTGTCTTCACAGGATCTAAGTTTGTTTGGGTTCAAATAAGTGTCATTACTGAAGTAGACAAGTTACGTGACTGAAACATCAACATCGACTTCATGTTTTACAAGGGGATCAAACAGCCGTCTCCTGAAAGAAAGATGGCTGTTTGTTGGACTTGTCCACCTCCCCTTCCTCCACCCGGCGTGTGCTTTTAGCGGTATTAATACTTCCTTGTTCATGAGAATGTGGGTAACACATGAAAAATCTTCTTCGTGGCTGCAAAAATAAGTCCAATTGTATAGAAGTCTATGAGAAAATGACTCTACTTCTCTCTTGATTTATTCCCTCAGTAAACATTGTAAACATGAGTTTATGGTCTCAATCTCTAGTTTCAAGTCTTCTTCAATACAGCATGATGTTCATTTAGTAAATGATGCTCCATTTAGAGTCAAACAGACCATAAAGCAGGGGATGCTTTAGGGCGGGGCTACACACTGATTGACAGGTCGACACCAGAGACGTATACGGCGTCTCTACGTCACTCCTCCTCAGTCCCAAAAAACAACAACATGGCGACGGGCGTAATCCAAGATTGCGTAATGCTTCATGACAGCAGTCCGAAAACCAACGGGTGCCATAGAACCATGAGGCGGTGGTGACAGGACGCTCCACTCTGCCTCTGGTTACTGGGTTGAGTTGGTCAGGTTTAGATATGAGGAGTGAGATTCATTTGAGGTTAGGAACATCAGGGTGAGCCAATCGAAGGAGAGTAGGGCGGCCCGGGTCACACAACAACTACGATCACAAACATGAAGGTCTGATGACGTCATTCTGCAGAATAATCAGCCATGTGATGCACGGAGAGTTTGTTTTTTTGGGAACAACTGGCATTTGTTTTTAGGTAAACGGACGATTGGGGTATTAGAATAATGGGCCTTTGAGGTAACAGCATGGCACCAGCTGAACGCCTCTCTTTATTCTTACCGCTGTAATAAAAAAAGCAAGTTTGCATCATGTGCCATCATGATTTTAACTCAAGGTCCACTTACTAGATTTGTAGTTGAGCTTTCAACCACTTGGCCTTCATGGGTAAAGGGATGAAAGAGTGTTGAGATTGTTTTGAGTTATAAGAGGATTTCTTTTTTCCACGATGAAGAATAAATCTTCAACAAAACCATTTTATTATTTTATTCTTTAACCGGATAAGGTGAACTAGCTGAGCTAACGTTAGCATCAGACGTCTGATCTTAAGGTCTCAGAGAAACAAGCTGATTCCGTTTATTATGCCAAGAGGTTTTCATCGTATGAGTTTTATATATTTCATAGTTAGTTCCGTCATCGGTGTTGTTTCTGTATCATGTCATTCTGTTACAGTTTTGTTTTAAGTATTTGAATCGTAGGTTTTGTGATGTGATTTGTAGGATTTGTTTTTTTAATCGGATCAAACCCGATCGTTCAGACCTGACGACATAATAACTTTTCATTATTTAATTTAATTTAAAATCTTTTAAATTATTTATAGACCCTGATTATATCCTATTTATATAAATAGCAAAAAGCCCACTCTGAAGGTAAGTGGTATTAGTGACATTAATGCTAATGCTAATGCTAACTCTATGCACTGATTAACGAAGGCTCTTCTGTCTTTGAATGATAAAAGCACACTTTAAATCATTAGCCTTAAAGGTTCTTTATCTTATACTAACGGACAATGACTCTTACAATGTTTTAATGATCTTTAGATATTCATCTGTGTCCTACTGAGAAAAACAAACCGTCACGGTCAACTGAGGTTCCTAATAAAATGTTTGTGATTCTTTGTCGATTGTCTTTCTTTAATAAGGCTGTTTTTTTTGTGTTTTTTCTTCCCAGCATGTGACACATTTAAAGTTTAGTTACTGTATTTACTTTTTACTGCATCAGTTTTCTATAATCAGTGAATAAATCATAGTTTAGGTTCTTAAAACACTTTTGTTCTGAAATGAAATGACTGTTGATGAGCAGGTTGTTTCTTTTCTCCTCTTATCATGAAGCAATATTTCTGTTTTTTTCTGCTCTGATGCAACTCCTCTCTTTACTTTGTGCTGAACCTTGTTTCAGGACGCCAACGTAAGTGCTTCTCTTTTTATTTCTGCCACAAGCGAGCAAACAGGAAACCGGATGTTTTTCTGTTCGCACGGTTTCTGTTGATTATGATTTGTAACACGTTGGTGTAGTTAAAGCATTGACAGAAACATAGATGTAGACCAAAGTAATGATTTAAGTCTGCAGGCAGGAGACTCATTGTGTCTTATAACATTAATGATGGCTGCGTTCCATTTAGCTGACCCGGGTCCATGGTTCTGGTATTGTGCATCCTCTCTCACTGACATACTGAGACTAAATGGGATGGAACCATCATTAATGTCATGCTTTGATAAAGATGCATTTATGACCTGAAATGCATCTTTATCTTGTTTTGATTTGTTGTGTGTGCACATATAAATATGAGTAATATTGTAATAAGTCATTTTGGCATCAAAAGAAATTTATGATGAATTTTAAGGTGGAACTAAGTTATTGGTTCCTCATTTAGAGACACGCCTTTCATTTATATGTATTCATTTCATTCAGTTAATATAAAAAAAACATAAAATAAAATACATTTTCAGCATGTGGCCAACTAATAAACGTCTGCTGTCACTTTTAAGGTATTTGCATAGCAGTGTGCTTGCAAAGACAAGGGAAAAAAGACTGAACAATAGAAAACACAGATGTAAACAATGAAAGATTTGACATATTTTAAAATAAATCTGCCTTTCAAACATTACATGAGGAAGAAAATGCACTCAACACATTTATTAGGCGTCAAAAATTTGTGTTTTGGTGAGAAAATCTTAATGTAAATAAAAGTATTTGTTTACAAGAAAACTTCACAGCACGTTTAACTTTAACAACTTAATGCACCATCAAATTCCCAAATATTGATGTAGAATTTAGAGGGTGGTCTGAACAGAGCACATTAAACGCTCCTCCTCTCACTTTGTATTTATGTACTTGACTCAATGTTAATATAAACAGATGTTGATGAGTGCAGCTTTAACTTCAACAGTTCATTGTAGCATCAAGTCCTAAAGTAGAAATGCAGAATTTGGAAGATGAACCGAGTCGTTGTTTCCTTCAGTAGGAGCCACCTGTTTAACTTTACATGTATTTTTACAAGGGGGCGAATTCCACTTTATGAAAAGTGAAGTCAAGTCTTCCTGTCTTAAAGCTGCATTCTCTCTCCTGTCCACCAGGGGGCGACTCCTCTGGTTGTATAGAAGTCTATGAGAAAATGACTCTACTTCTCTCTTGATTTATTCCCTCAGTAAACATTGTAAACATGAGTTTATGGTCTCAATCTCTAGTTTCAAGTCTTCTTCAATACAGCATGATGTTCATTTAGTAAATGGGGCGGCTGTGGCGTAGTGTTGCTCCTGAAGGCCATCGGTGTGGACTGATGATGAATGTTAGTTAGAGTCTGATGGTGGCACCTTGATGGTAGCCTGTCATCAGTGTGTGAATGGGTGAATGATATGTAACATACTACTGACTGTAAGTCGCTTTGGAGAAAAGCGTCTGCTAAAATGACTGTAATGTAATAATAATGTAAAAGTAAATGATGCTCCATTTAGAGTCAAACAGACCATAAAGCAGGGGATGCAGCAGTTCCTTTATAGCCTAAAGTTAGCTTTTTCCTTTACACATTAAACATCATAAATGTGGTGTTCATTAGTGATTATCTTGATAAACAAAACCTGTTAGAATCATAAACACAGAGATTATTTGTTAGAATCTAATGGAAGAATCTCATTGGCTGTTTGTGGAGGAACCAGTGATGCTGACTTCCTGTCATACCTGCAGCTCTCTGTTCTTGTTGGTCTCTACTCTCTCTTTCCCTCCTCAGGACGCAGAGACGCCTCGCAGCGTCCTGGAGGAAATTGGACTCGCATGAAATCTGTCCTCGCCTTCCTTTGACTGCCAGCTGATCTATGAGGCCGACGACGACTCCGGTTCTGCTTTTTGTTTTCTGTTTGTTTATTTCCTACTGAGTTATTGATTTGTGACGACGTTAAACTGCTGGATTTGACCAAAGCTGATGTGATTTTTTCAGATTTCAGATCTTCTTCTGAATCTCAACTGTGTGTCAGACTTATAGGATATATTGATTTATTGTACAGGGAAGTTTTACATTAACAGAACCAAAGAAGTTATGTTTCATCTGTACTGTGTTTATCATGAGATCACACTGTAATGCATCCCTGCAGTCTGAAGTGAAATTAGAAATGTTGTTCCTCATATGATGAGTGTTCTCTCTGTTTACAGGTTATTATCACTCCTATTGCTTTATAATCCTACCTAACGTTAAATGCCTTCATCTCTGATGGATGATCATTTATTTGAAATGAAATCTGATCCATAATTCATGTGCGTTTTCCTGCAGCGACGATGTAGCCGATCAATACACTGAGCTTATTTTATTTATTGACTACTGTTCCTCTCTTTCAGGTGATGAAAACGTTACAGTGACTGATTATATAATATATATAATATGTATATAAATATATATAATATATATTGTATTAAAAACATGTTTATTCTCTGAGATCGAAGTCGTAAATTTAAAAGAAAAACTAATTTACGCGAAAAAGAAACTGAATATTCTCTGAGATTAAAATCATAGATTAACGAGAACATTTTGAATATTGTCTCATATTTTAAAGTCACAAAGTTAGAAGAATAAAACTCCTAAATTCTCCTATTATAAGAAAAAACTCTTGTATTTAAGTCTTAAGAGAATTTTAAAAAAAGTGTTTAAGAAAATATTAACCCATTCCCTCGGCTCCGTAATCTATATATTTATATTTATTTTATATTTGTTTTCTTTCACCTACAATGGTCCTATTACGCCGTTGTAGATTTAAGAACGTAGGAGATTATTTCATGGAGACGTTTGAAAACAAAGAAGCTTTGTCCTCTGACAGCCTCATGTGACATATCAGCATGTAAACTATATTTACTACTGTGACTGTGACCTCGCACATAATAAGCAATAGTTTCATAAACCAGAGCAGAGTATTACGATTCTTTATTTTTACCAGCCAAAACTGAAATTGGTTTCCAGCCACTTGGTGAAAAAAACAATTCAGTGCATATTCAGACGCACATTAAATGCCAAGTGCATATTTAAGAAGCTGGTATTGTTGCAAAAACTAAAACTGTGTTTATTTTTTCTAAACTACTCACTCGTTTTTTTATTCGAGTGTGTTACATTGTTGGACTTGTGTTTACACACAGAGGATGAATTGTGTCGTTTTCATGTTTTCTTGTCAAGTTCAGCAATAAAGATTTACTCCAGATGTTCCGTCTGTCACAAACATCTTATTTCCTTTAATTCATTCTCAACTGGTCACTAACAGTGCAAAGTGAAGCCAAAGCTAAAGTGTCTTAAAGCTGCATTCTCTCTAATGTCCATCAGGGGGCGACTCCTCTGGTCAGGACTTAACCGCGGCGTTGTCCTTGTTCTCGCCTTAGAACTTTTACCCATTTCCAGTGTGTTTTCACTGCATAAATGTTAATTGTAACATTTAGATTTCCTAAAAATGTCTTATTCAACCATCTTGTGTCACTTCTGGTTGCCAAAAATTCAGATGACGATTACCAAAAACAAGATGGCTACGGACAAAAACCCAAATCATGACGGACAAGAACCAAGATGGTAACAACGAAAAAACCCAAGATGTTGATGGCAAAAAGACAAGATGGTGACAGCCGAAACACAAATATGTCATCAGTTAAAAGTCAAGATTATGATGCCCAATAACCATGGTGACAACCAAAAAAACAAGATATCAACGGCGAAGAACCAAGATGGCGGCCGCCAAAATCATGGCAGACAAAAACCAAGATAGTGACAACGACAACTACGTCCACTTCATATGTTCAGTCTGTGGTCATTATCTGAACATAGGTAGCCAACTGTAATGAAAAGAGTAAATGTGTCTCAAACTGTTGCTACACATTGAGTGAGACGAGTAAAAGTAAGCTCAAGGTTTCTTTATTGACACCAAAGGGTCGATTTGTTGTTCAGACGGGAGATTCAGCTTCAGAAATACCAGTGATTCATATTTAAAGAACATCAAATGAAAATCATTGACCCATTCTGACAAGACATAACTTTTCTAGGATGTCTATATCTATGGTTAATCTCATCTGACTCCGCCAAAATGCACAAACGTATTTGATTGGATGTCTGTAAGCCAATCACAGAGTTACACATTATCTAAAGTGGACTACAGGTAGAACCTCACCTGCTTCTTCAGCCAGCACGGCCGACGGTGAGGGGAGGAGGAAGAGTAAGGCATATTTAAATCTATCAATCATGTTGTTAAAGTTTGGGTTTAAAACTGTTACAGATTTTATCATGTGACTTATACGTGTCAAGACATCGTGGTGTGTCTGTGAGCTTTTTTCTGAGACAAAACTAACACTGATCTGCATCACAAAACTCAAGCTCAGTGTGCAAAAATGTTTGGTTTCAAAAAGATACGCTCTGGTTTTATATGTCTGATATTCAGCACTGTATCCAAAAACTACAAAAAGTCAACACGTTTGATAGTAAATGAAAGATTTTAATAAAAAATGTAACACTACGTAAACACATAAAAGACAAAAAGCTGGTTTGGACCAACACGTCTCGACAAAGAACATTATAACAAGTCACAAATAGAAACATCTTCAGTCATATATTTTGTATGTGACTTATTACATTTAATACTGTAATGTTCTGTTCACAGATTTAAAAAAGTTCTATTAAAATAGGCCATCAAAAATGATTGGAAACTATCACAGCATAATTGTCATTTATAAAAAAAAAAAGAGAGTTGGCTCAGTAATAAGATTAAATCTAAATATACTTTACTGTTCACATGGAAGGAAATGTCACCTGATGTGATTCGTGATATTCTAATATGCAAAAGAAAATTCATCTTTAAAGTGAGACTAACTTTTGAAAGAAGACAAAACCCATTCTTGTATTCTGTTCATAAGAAGTGGCAGAGTCATCGTGACATCACTCACTGGTTTGTGGTCTGATGTTTTGAAGCCTTGAGCTCAGCGACCTCACCGTCGCCATCTGTTTTTTTGCAACCAGTGAACAGGAAGTGACCATATAAGGACTGAGGAGGAGTGACGTAGAGACGCCGTATACGTCTCTGGTGTCGACCTGTCAATCAGTGTGTAGCCCCGCCCTAAAGCATCCCCTGCTTTATGGTCTGTTTGACTCTAAATGGAGCATCATTTACTAAATGAACATCATGCTGTATTGAAGAAGACTTGAAACTAGAGATTGAGACCATAAACTCATGTTTACAATGTTTACTGAGGGAATAAATCAAGAGAGAAGTAGAGTCATTTTCTCATAGACTTCTATACAACCAGAGGAGTCGCCCCCTGGTGGACAGCAGAGAGAATGCAGCTTTAAGACAGGAAGCATTGGATTCACTAGGCAGAACCGGCTGGTCACGTCATGAACTTGAGATGTGGGAAAATATCTCCTCTTCTTTTTTCTCCGTCTTCTTTCCTCTTTGAGGATCAATATTGTAGTTGATAATACTGCTGCGAGCATTGAACCCGTCTCTCAGGTGCTGCTTCTGTCCCTCACACAGTTCAGGTTTCTTTCTCTAACTTTCCTCCATCAGCATCTCTTCGATCTCTTTGTCCCAGTTGTCGTCTCGGTTCTCGTTATCGGCCAACACGTCGTACTCCTGAAGTTCCTCCTGCAGCTCTCTCTCCCAGTCCGGAGTCTCCTCTGATGAAAACACAGAAAACAATGTGGAGTGACTCATTGAACCTCTGACAGAACAACTCCACTAACCACAGATCAATAAAACAAACGCACCCTGCTGCCTCTTGTCCAGAACCAGCTGCTCCATCTCTTTACGCAGGTCGTCCTCGTTTATTTTGCACGAGTCAAAAGCATCGCTCACAAATTCAGACGCAGACGGGCTGGTGGAGATCTCCTCTTCATCCTTTCATAAACAGGAACAGACTCTTAGTCTAATTATTTCTTTATACTCTTTATTTTTTAGGGTTTTATTATTTGAAAGAAAAGCGACTCACCTCTGTTGACTTTGGTTTGCTGCAGACAACAGGGGAAGTTTTCTGTTTAACTACATCTGCAAAAAAACAAGATATTTTTCACATTACCTCGTAAGTATATTAATTGAAAGAAATGACGGCTGTTGTCTTAATGTTAACTTGTTTCTCACACAATGTTTAGCAAAAACTCACCTCTGAGTCAAAAGATGGACAAAAACATTAAAGGTACAGTAGTGATGTTTATCAGTGTGTCTGTGTGAGGTTCTCCTCCACAGTCAGTGTTTCACTACAGCAGATGTTTGTAGAAACAGACAGGAGAACCAGCACGGAGCAGATCAATGTTCTGCTGTGGACGTATTTTAGACTCCTAAAAGAATCAATATCAGTTTAAGAGAACGCTATATTTAGAATATTTACACCTCTTTACCTTTATGACGGAGAACTGAAGCTGTTATCTATGCTCTCTACAAAGACACCAGACTACATTCACACAAACAGAGATTTAACCTCTCACAACACAGGAGCTACTGCTCTACTGCTGCCTCCACCTGTTAGTCTGTTTGTGTTGTTGTGTGACTTTGGTGAATCTGAACTAACCCTTTAAAACACAGGTGGAGGCAGCAGTAGAGCAGTAACTCCTGTGTTCTGAGAGGTTAAATTACTGCTTTTGTAAATTAAGTCTTGTGGCGTTCTCTTAAACTGATATTGATTCTTTTAGGTTTCTAAAATACGTCCACAGCAGAACACTCTATTGAGAAGAACTTCATACAAACACACATCTAAACATCACTACTGTCTCTTTAAGATTAAACATAAATGTTATAGTTTTCCACTATAAAATAGATGATACCTTGTAGTTGTAGAGTCTCACTGGTTTTCTCCTCGTGTCTCCTCTCAGCAGATTGTTGCGCTGCGAGAGCTGTGAGCTGAGCTGACTGTTTAATCAGGGACACCCGGTAGAAGTAGTTCCTCCAGAAGGCTTCCTCTTTCACCCTAAGAACAACAAAAGAAAAGTCAGTCGTCTCTGTGGTGGAATATAATGTGTTTGTTTCTGATAAAAACACATTTAAAAGTATAATGTGGGAGATACAACGCTCACAGTTTGGGGACCAGATGGAAGCGCATCTTCTGGAGCAGCTCGTCTTCTTCCAGCATCACCATGGCGACGGGATACATTTGCTCAAACTCGAAGTGAAACTGCACCCCAGCTGGAGGATCTCGCAAGAAATTTCTTTTGTCCTGTCGAAGGATGAAATGTATGAATGAATTCTTGAAACTATATGTTGATGCAAAGACAGAAGAAACTCACAGCTGACAGAGCTAAGATCTGTTGCTGGATGGCGTCCTCTTCATTATAACCGACCCACGGAGGAACAGCAGCTCCTATAGGAACAATGAAAACTGACCTGTAGTTACTGTAAATATATAATGGACTTAAATATCATGTATGCATACTTTTTGTTTGTAAAAGTTTGTTTTATTGGAAAACAAATGATGCTCGAATTTGCAGTGCAGTAAAATGATGTTAGCTACGAAAACATTAGCATTTGTGCGTTTAAACATTAATTAAAAATGAAAGGAAAAATACACATAGATACATGCACCTACCCTATAATAAAAGGAATCATTAAAATAAAACTAAAGTTAATAAATAAAGTTAATAAATACACACATGAATACAGATATAAAATTATTATAACTATATATTTTTATTTTATATAAACAAACAAAAAAGATATATAACATAATGGAAGAGAAAAACAACAAAAAAATAAATATAGATATCCATGCATAATAATAGGAAAAATAGGAGTGAACGGACCAGATATAATCATGCATAAATACTTAATATACACATTAAATAAACACACTATTCAGTACTTACCAGAAGATTTTGCTTTTCTCTCCTGAACAAACTTTTTTTGTTCTTTCTGGAATTCACCCAAAATGGTCTGAAGGAAGAAAAATGTATTTAATTAAATAAGGAAAAGAACAAAGAAGGTGAGAACAGTAAAGACAGATAAAGAGAGACGTTAAGGTGACCTCACCTTCTCAATGATCCCGTTGATCTTCCCCTCCTCCACACTCTTCTTTAAGGTTTGTGCCGTTTCAACGACGGACTCTGACAGTTTCTTTGAGGCACTGCTGGCAAAGTTATAAATGTATCCTGCAGAGAAGCAGAGACAAATAAAACATTACTGAGGTTAAACTTAACACATGCAGCAAAGTCCACTAGGACACATCTGGACCTGGTCCAAAGAGGTGAAGAACTGTGTTTAAAGAGTGTCTGTCTTCATTCTGGATAATCTAGTCCAGATTTGACCAGTTAAGGTGTAATGGTTTGTCCTGGACCTGGTCCCATGTGGTCTAGATGTGACAAAAAACAAGCATAGTCTCCATTTTTGGGGGATTTTTACTTATAGACTAAAGTTTACACAAATCTGAAACTGTGTTTTAGAGAGTGTATCTTCTCTGGGGTAGTCAAGTCTTAATTTGACTAGTCTAGGTAAAGAGGTTTGTCCTGGACCTGGTCCCATGTGGTCTAGATGTGACAAAAAACAAGCATTTCCCTTTTGGGGGGATTTTTACTACTAGACTAAAGTTTACACAAATCTGAAACTGTGTTTAAAGAGTGTCTGTCTTCATTCTGGATAATCTAAATTTGACCAGTCTAGGTAAAGAGGTTTGTCCTGGACCTGGTCCCATGTGGTCTAGAATGTTTCTTTGGATAGTTTACAGTTAACAGAAATCTGAAACTGTGATTTAAAGAGTGTCTGTCTTCATTCTGGATAATCTAGTCCAGATTTGACCAGTTTAGGTGTAATGGTTTGTCCTGGACCTGGTCCCAAAAAAAAGCAAAATATCCCCCTTTTTGGGGATTTTTACTAATAGAATGAAGCTTCACAAATCTGAAACTGTGTTTAAAGAGTGTGTGGCTTCTCTGGGTAATGTAGTCCAGATTTAGGTACAGGGGTTTTGATCTGGACCCGGTCCCATGTGGTCTAGAATGTGGAAAAGGAACCTTAAGAACAGTACAGGAGACAAAAAGCAATGTAGAAGTTGAATCATCTTAAAGTGAGAAAACTCACCTCTGAAGCCCTGAGGAGGAGGGTGAGCCTCTTCCTCCCTCTCAGACTCAGCAGGCTGTTTGTTTACATCTTCATCCTGGTCTTCATCACCATCAACAACAACAGTCTCACCTTCTTGGATATTTTTGTTTTCTCCTCCAAGCCAACTGCCCCAGTTCTTAAACATACTTTAAATAGTTTGTTCTGAACAACACTCTTCAATATCAGTTCGTTTAAGAGGCTCTGATTGTGAATAATTCGGTTTCCTGACAGTTTGGAACTAACACGAGTTATTCTGGTGACGTATGCAGCGCTCAACCACTTCCGCGTTGTGTTTAAGTTTGGCCCTAACGTGTACCCGTACCCTGCCGGTTGTTATGGCAACGTACGCTCCTCTAAAGCATGCTCTAAAGCACACAGCTAACGTAAACTAAAAATAATAAATTTCTGCCATAATCTAACGTTGTGTGTCAAACTCCCCAGATTAAATTAAAGAATAAACTCTGGGTTAATATATGTTTGTTTCTCTTCTTTATAGGCGAACTTTTAATTACTTGCTAAATTACGGTTGGTGGCTTTCCGCGATTTTTTTTAAAGTTTGGCCCTAACGTGTACCCGTACCCTGCCGGTTGTTATGGCAACGTACGCTCTCCTCTAAAGCACACAGCTAACGTAAACTAAAAATAATACATTTCTACCATAATCTAACGTTGTGTGTCAAACTTCCCAAAAAGTACATTAAAAAGTCTGAACTTTTGTATAAAAATATATGTTTGTTTCTCTACGTAGAACAGTTATTTATGGGCGAAATTTAATTATATTTGCTAAATTACGGTTAATGGCTTTCCGCGATTTTTTAAAAGCTTGGCCCTAACGACTACCCGTACCCTGCCGGTTGTTATGGCAACGTACGCTCTCCTCTAAAGCACACAGCTAACGTAAACTAAAAATAATACATTTCTGCCGTAATCTAACGTTGTGTGTCAAACTCCCAAAAAGTAAATTTAAAGACTTAATTCTGGGTTAATATATATGTTTGTTTCTCTACTTTATGAGGGAACTTTTAATTACTTGCTAAATTACGGTTGGTGGCTTTCCGCGATTTTTTAAAGTTTGGCCCTAACGTGTACCCGTACCCTGCCGGTTGTTATGGCAACGTACGCTCTCATCTAAAGCACACAGCTAACGTAAACTAAAAGGTTACTTTCTGTCGTAATCTAACGTTGTGTGTCAAACTCCCCATATTAAATTAAAGACTAAACTCTGGGTTGAACATATATGTTTGTTTCTCTACGTAGAACAGTTATTTATGGGCGAAATTTAATTACTTGCTAAATTACGGTTGGTGGCTTTCCGCGATTTTTTAAAAGTTTGGCCCTAACGACTACCCGTACCCTGCCGGTTGTTATGGCAACGTACGCTCTTCTCTAAAGCACACAGCTAACGTAAACTACAAAGTAACTTTCTGTCGTAATCTAACCTCGTGTGTCAAACTCCACGAAAAGTACATTAAAAACTCTGAACTCTTGAATAAAAACATATGTTTGTTTCTCTTCTTCGTGGGTGAACTTGTAATACTCTCTCTCTGCCGGCAGGTGGCAGGCCTGCGTCGCATCCCGCTGCACTTGTCGTCCCTGTTGTCCTGCCGGGAGCTAGCTTAGCCTAGCCGCATCCACACTCTCCTGCGTGTGTCGGCGTGTCGGCTCCTGCAGACGGATGTTACTCTCTGAACTGTGTCAAACCAGCTGGAACTCTCCGACTGTTTCCCCCTGAAGCGTCCGCAACACCAGGCTGTAAGAAAACCAACCTTTTATTCATTAAAACAGGTTACAGAGAAGATGGAAGTATGTGTACCGTAAACCAGGAGAAGCTGTCGTGTTCACCGCGTCCACCAACAACCCCACTCCTCAGGTAAGATCAGCTGTTTGACCAGCCTGGGAGTCTATAAAGTGGTTTATTTCACATTAAAGTGTTGTTCTCACACACAGAGTCGGTCACACAGACGGACAGGGTCCTGAGCGGATCATTGTGTGTTCGATTCTCTCATAAGAGCATTAAGTGCAGGAAGCCTGTGTGCAGAGACAACAGGTGTCTGTGTGTTAGTGGTACAGTTATATGAAAACAGTTAAATACTCTGTTTATTATACAGATCACAGACACAAACATACAGTTTTATATCATATATATATTCATATATTTATGCTTCAGGACAACTCCTAAACAAAGGTTCAACACTGATCACAAGAGCTGTATATGATGAAGAAACATAATAGGATCACTTATTGTTCCTGTCTTTGTAATACTTACCAGTATAATACATTTTGTATTCATATTGTAGGATATGAAAACAGTTAAATACTATATTTATTATACAGATCATTGACACAAACATACAGTTTTATATCACATTAGTCTGGAGAAATTACTACATTTAAGATCTCCAGTATGATATACACACGATTGGCAATAGAATCAAACATCTTTTCTCTCCCATTTCACCAGAAATGATAATACATTTGGATTCATATTGTAGGATATGAAACCAGTTAAATACTCTATTTATTATACAGATCACAGACACAAACATACAGTTTTATATCATATATATATTCATATATTAATGCTTCAGGACAACTCCTAAACAAAGGTTCAACACTGATCACAAGAGCTGTATATTCTGTATAGAAACATAATAGGATCACTTATTGTTCCTGTCTTTGTAATACTTACCAGTATTATACATTTTGATTCATATTGTAGGATATGAAAACAGTCAAACATCAGTTTTTTATCTCCCATTTCACCAGAAATGATAATACATTTGGATTCATATTGTAGGATATGAAAACAGTTAAATACTCTATTTATTATACAGATCACAGACACAAACATACAGTTTTATATTGTATTAGTCTGGAGATATTCATATTAACCTTCAGGACAACTCCTAAACAAAGGTTCAACACTGATCACAAGAGCTGTATATTCTGTATAGAAACATAATAGGATCACTTATTGTTCCTGTCTTTGTAATACTTACCAGTATTATACATTTTGATTCATATTGTAGGATATGAAAACAGTTAAATACTCTATTTATTATACAGATCACAGACACAAACATACAGTTTTATTACACATTTGGATTCATATTGTAGGATATGAAAACCGTTAAATACTCTATTTATTATAGGGTTTCTTTGTCCTTAAAAGTATTAAGACACAACCATTATTGGTTGATTTAATGAGATACCTCCTGACAGTAGGTCATAATCACATTATTGATGCTTTAGAGTTATTAGAAGAAACCCTTTGCTATTTTATGTTTGTTATAATTCTGTTTACATTGTGTGCTCGTTTTCTAAAGAGCTTACTACCGATGCTGTATCACTTGCTGTATATTGTTGTACATTTACCAACACATTCAACTTGTCTTTAAGATGATTAGAGTTCCAAATTTAGAACACATATGTAATGTTGTTGTTTTTTTAAATACTGTAAACAATATTTTGAAAGTCTGAATTTGTATTTTTTTTTTTAAAGGGCAACACATTGATTGGTTCTTTATCCCAAAGAAAAATAATCCTTCATTTATTTGTTATCTTTGAAGTTTATTTAAATGTTACCAGTATCCCAAATGCAATGACATCCTCATTGCTAATTAGATTTTTGACATAATAAAGGTATATAAGCGATATACAAAAACCTGGCCCCATACTCCACTTTGATCCTAGTTCTGTGTCAGGTTGTGTTCTATGTAATGTTGCTGCCATGTTTGAATTTAAACCTACTGTATTACTCAGCATTTACAAGCTATTATCACTATTGTCATTGGAAGCTGTTAAATCCTTGTAAATCCTAAGTGTTTAAGATTGGTTTTGATCAAATTAATACCAAAAGCATTCTGTACTAAATTACGCCAACACATTTGTGTTTTGAAGGTAAAGTAATGTATAAACGATTAAGAATAAGACATATATAATTCTCTTTTTTTGTAATGTAATAACGTAAAACTTAAATGGTGGTGTATTATTTCCTCATAAAACAGACAATGATGCAGCACTTTTATCTATTGCAATATGTGGTATTAATAAAAGCAGACAATACAAAGGGCTTCTCTTAAACCAGTGGTTCTCAAACTTTTTTCAATATTTGAAGTACCCCTCTTCACCAGCGCAAAACTTAACTGACTACACGTAACTGTGACCGTGATGGAGTTATTTGCCACAGTTATACTAAATGTATTTTTTGGAATTATGCACGACTGCTATTTCTTTAAATCAACATTCTAAAAACATCTCACGTACCCCATGCAGTACTCCAAAGTACCACTAGGGACACTCGTACCCGCATTGGAGAGACACTGTATTAAACAATGGAGAGAATTAAAACAAATAAATAGAAATAAAAACATAAATCGTCCAAAAATATTAAAAAAAAACATACGAGAGAATGTTTACAATGTACCATTTTTTTTAATCGATTTTTTTTTCCTAGCTTCTCCAGCCACTGGCAAATGCTCAGTTAGCTTTATTCACGTTTTAAGATTAGCCAGTTGTGTTTTCAGGTCACATTCAGGTTCAGGAGGGCTTAAAAGATCAGCGTTGTAACGTGAATCACACCGGGCTGAGCTGTGAAAGTGAGGCAGTCAAATTTTGATCTTTTCTAAAAAATTGACTGTCAAGGAGTGTAACGATAACGAGGTTGGGGTTATATCATCTTCTTCTTTTGGAACGATGAAGATCTAGCTGTAGCTTTCTGCTATTGCAGGGCTGGACATTAGATTTCAGAGGGAGTTACAGCGGCATGTCATCAGCATAGAGCTGGACCAGAACATGCTTACAGATTATGTGACAGTATTTTAGGAGTCCTAGGTTTTAAATAAAGTGCCATTCAGTCAACACTTCTTATTACATTTGTGTCCGGACATGTTTTTATGCTGTCCTTTTTTAAAAATGTCTTTACTTTTACAGTTGCACCATGGATTCTGCTGGATATAAACATGAGTCCCACTACACAGAAGTAGAGAGTCCTTGGCATGTGGTGCAGAAATCAGGAGATCCGGATCACAGGAGCAGAGATGTTGAGAGCTGGAAGCTTGTGGATGTATTTCTGTCGGGTGGAGCACCGTGGGGATTTACACTCAGAGGAGGACTGGAGCACCGAGAGCCTCTGCTCATCACAAAGGTTAGTACCACAAAAAGGTTTTTTAATTTCAAACACAGCTGAGAATTGAGGTGGCATGTTTGCTGGTTGGAGAGCGGGAATCAGATTTCTTTTTAGGTCAAATTCTTATCATTTTCACTTCATGTCAGATTGTCAATTCAAATCAAAATGTCAAACAGAAAAGTGTAGATTTCATGATGACTGGCATTCACTGAAATGTGATACTAGAAGTTTCAGCATAAAAACCAGCCCGTTGCAATGGCATGATGGGATAAATGAAGTGGTGATTAGTGATTTATGCTCTTTTGGAGTGGCTCTCAGAGTATAAGTCATTGATTTACAAAGGTAATGAGAGTTATTTGTGTCATTAAGATCAAGTAAATCTTTACTTTACAAAGAATAACAATCTTACCTTATAGCCGGTAGAAATGTCTACAGTAGGTCTACAAACCTGCTTAATGCTGAAATATGTTTGAGGCCTCTCTAACATCTCTCTGTATAATGACATAAATATGTGGGCCTCAAATTCTGATACTCACATTTAGTACACAGTGTACACTATGGGGTTACTTGCTTAGTGGTTGATTGTTGACAGGGAGGCCTTGTGTCCAATCAAACTCTGCTGTTGTTTACCTACCAGGAATAAACTTTCGACCGCTTCTTCTTCTTCTTCTTCTTCTTCTTCTTCTTCTTCTTCTTCTTCTTCTTCTTTTTAATGGCATATTGCAACTGGATGGATCGTTAACACAAACAATTGACCACAATTGTCGCAGCTCGTTTGCTCACTTGAGGATTATATTGAACCTTAAAAAAAACTGACGTGATTTTACTTTTACCTGCTTCCGTTTCACCAGAGCTGGAAAATATTGCACCATTTTCACAAGTTTGGTGGTCCCTCACCTTCCTCTACATCGCCAAACGGTGACTAGTGAACGTTAGTATTGTCCAGCGTTCCACACTATATTTTTCGACCGCCTATCTGTGTTTATTTGGCGCACATTTTGGCTGCATGTGTCGTACAGGGCTCCAAATCCAAAAGATCAACAGAACCACAGACTGTATATGAGAAGTGGACGTAGTCGTCGTGGCGTCACTCGTTGGTTTGCGGACTGCGTTTTGGCCTTCGCCATCTTGTTTTTTTCAAACAGTTTTTTTTGCAATCGAGGAAGGGTGACGTAGAGACTCCTGTCAATCAGTGTGTAGCCCCGCCCTAAAGCATACCCTGCCTTATGGTCTATTTGACTCTAAATGGATGAAATCGCCTGAACAGAACTTACATTATAGCTTGTAACTCTTGGATGCCATGACGTTGTTGAATGGGTGGTATGAGCCTCACTATGGATACAGTGAGAGGGACAGAGAGCCTAAACACAGTGCTCAGCTCTGAAATCACACTGTAACCTCACTTCTCTGTTGACTGTGTAATGATTAACTAGAAAAGACCTTGCTAGTTAATTTGACATGGTGAAATACCAGCCTCTGTTTGACGGGAGCCGTGTCCCTGCTTGATTTTGTTGTTGGTCGTTTTCTGCATCGACCCAAAAGCGGTCCAAAGTCCAACTCCGATTGGACGAAACTTAGTATATCAGGCACCACATGGGCTTTGAGTGATACCATCTTCATCCCCGCTACTGTAGGTTTTTACAAGCATGTAACTCAAATGACAAGAATTCTGACCATTTTAAGTCTTTAAGCTGTAAGCTGTGAGATCACAGTGTGGAGTGAACCATTGCCTAGTTGGACTCCGGTTCTTTGGGTTTGATATTTACAGCATTTACATCATTACCCCAAGGACCCACAAAACCTGGACCTGTTTGCATCTGACGGTGAGATTTGAATTCTCTTTGAGATGTCTTTGCTTTGCAACGGTTGAGATATTCTTTAACAGTTTTGTGAGTGAGGCTTCCTGGCTGGTACCTCCATGGACTACATTTAACTTAACACATTAATTGCTTTGAGAGTTTAGTTTGCTGTCACTTTAGCTCCGGTGTGTGTTAGTAGATCCCACCTGGATGTTTGCTTTCTCATGTTTTTGTGCCAGGTTGGATTTCAATTTTGGAGAGTATCTTGTGGTACCAGGAGCAGGGGAGGAATGTTGGAGCTTTGTTTGATTTTCTAAATGCAATGAATTATCTGTGACAGCCCGAAGCCCCGTTGGAATGGCATGATGGGATAAATTAAGTGAGGATTAGTGATTTGTGCTCTTTTGGAGTGGCTCTCAGAGTAATAACCATCTATTTACAAAGGTAGCAGGAGCTATTTCTGTCATTTAGATCAAGTGAACCTATTATTTCCTTTACAAAAGATAACAAACATACATAGTCGCCTGTCGTAAGGTCTACAATATGTCTACCAACCAGTATCTGCTTTATAACGAAATAAAGGTTTGAGGCCTCTGCAACACGTGTCCTTCTAATGACATAAACATGTGGGCAGACTGCAGACATAGTATGCCTCTAAGTGCTACCTGATACACTTTGTTCTTTATCTGCCCAATTGTTTGGGAGGGTGATGTCAGTAGAACACTTTGTCGTCTGTGTTCTATGTCCTGTTAGGGAGAACTACACCCACTATGTTTACATGTAAAAAATATGATGTACTTCTGACCTTTTATCCTGAAAAAGATAAGTAATGCACACCTGACCTGAACCCCTTTCATTTAGTTGTATTCATTTAATTCATAAATAGTTATAGAATAGATTTTTATTGTTGATTGTTCTTACTAAGTTGTTTTACATGGCTAATGAAAATTAATATTCCCATTTATATGCAGCCCTTCATACTTCAATTACATCAAAGTCCCCCATGACGTATGTCCTACAGCTACTAGTTTTGTAACGGACCATTATTGATCTGTGATCAGTACTGATCCCCCCTCACGGTTCTTCACGTCTGTGACTGCGGATTAAGTACACAGTTTAACGTTAACCATCTCAGTGTCAATAAAGTTTTACTGACGATGGTTATCCTCCAATATTCAGTAAAATATGAGATCAGGACTTCATTTATGCTTCTCTAGTCTCTGATCTCTGATAATGTTACATTGTAAACAACCAGTCTGTGTTTAAACCAACAGGAGAGCTAGTAACGTTAGCAGCACCGCTAACGGCTCATGAACAGAGGTTCAGTTCAGTTACATTATGATGCGTTCAGGCTCTGTTCAGTGAAAATGAGTATTGGCTGAAGGTAAATTATAACGTTATCATGATGTGTTCACATGTAATCTTGTAAAATGTATCGCACATGTTTTCATCTGAAAGTGATCCATTCAGAATAATAACTTATCTGAATATACAAACGGATCATAATGTTTACATGAAACATATCAAATTCTGAATATTGTCATATTCTGAATAATAGTGGAACATTAGTGTGCATGTGAACACAGTCAGTGATGCAGGAGCTAAAATCTGCTTACAATGGTTGTTAGACTTGATGTGTTTTATCAAAATACGACTATTTTGTATTTTGAAAAATAAAACCCTGTATTTACTTTGTGAAAACACTGTCATAGTAAAGTCAGACTACTTAAATATCACTGCGTAGTGTTCAACCAACACAGAAACACGCATGTTGATTGTTTTAAGTTTCCAACAGCTAACTTCACTTCAGCCACAGAGTACATCCCCTATTTTAGTCATCATAAATTTCCACTTGGCATTGACATTTTTTTCTTTATTACATCTTATTATGATGTTCATGTCGTTCTGTTTTAGCAGTTTGGAATGCTGAACATTGAGAACTCTGTTTGCTTTTGGCAGGCATGTCTGCATTTTATGCATTAACCTGAGAAGCACGCATGGGGCTTAATCATGTTATTTTTATTGGCTGTTCTGTGCATTCTCTCCAATTACAGAAACGAAAGATGATTTTTTTAAAAGGGCCCACAGCTTATTGAGAGGTTTAGAGTATTGGCCCAAAAAAAAAGATCCTGGATCTAATTAAAATTCTTAACATTCCTCTCATAGCTCAGGTTATGCTCAAGGTCTTCGTGGACTTAACGCCCTGAGTCTCAGTAAACTTATATAATCCTGTTTTACACAACACAGCTGGGCATGTGCCTCATACGTTTATTATCCTGTGCCAGGATCAGATTTTATATGGAGGGAAATATAGTTTGCTCTCAGAGAACACAAAATGTCTCTGTTCCTACACGCTGTGATAGATCACCTCCAGGTAAACAGGTTTTTACCAATTATTGAATCCTTTGTGTGGCAAACTTGTTGGCTTGATTTGTTCTTTTAAGGATTGCTCAACCTCTGCGGCAAAGATGATTCATAGAGAAAAGGGTTATAGCTCAATGCAGGAAGAAAGAATTCAGATTCATATTTGTGGAAGTCAGGTTTTTGGAGGTAGAAACCATAGACTGTATAGAAGAAGTGAACGTAGTCATGGTGACGTCACCCATTGGTTTGTGGACGGCCGCTAATGAAGCCTCAAGTATATGCCGTCGCCATCTTGTTTTTCTGAAACAATGAACGCAAGATGCCATATTTGGAATGCAGAGGTGTGACGAAGAGACGCTTTAAAGGGCTTCTGTGAGTGACAGGAGAGACGTGTTCTGCATCTCTACGTCACTCCTCCTCCTCAGTACAAATATGATCACTTTGTTCATTGGTTGCGAAAATACAACAACATGGCGACGGCCGTAATCCAAGATGGCGACGGCGGAATTGCCAAACTCAAGGCTTCAAAACAGCCTTCCGCAAACCAACGGGTGACACCACGACGACTACGTCCACCTCTTATATACAGACTGTGGTTGTGCGGCGATGAGTGCAGCGGTGTAGGAGTGTCACTGTGACGCCATGCTTTTAGATGCTTTTTCTAAAAAAATGATTCTGTTTCAACCTTTTTGCTGCAACTCCTGATTTGGTGCGAATGCTGCCATAGTTACTTTCATGCAATATGGTGCAGGGAGTTTGCAGAAGGACGAGATGCTTAAAACATCTGTCTAGCTGAGAGAGAAAGATTAAACTTCAAAACTCCCCCCAAAAAGGTCTGTGCAAAGTCCAGATATGGGTGCGTTTGTTTATGTGGTTGCTGGTGTCTTGTCAAACAGAAGTGAACATCAGTGCAGGCGGGGCCTAAAGCCATACATGAGTCCAGTGCCCCCGTCAGCTCGCTGCACAGGACATCAGTCAGCACAAAAGACACATTCCTTCCCCCCATCACCACCACATCCTTCCCCTCCTGTCCCACGCGGAGACATGGGGCTATTTTTGAGGACGCTCAGGCCTCCAGGATGGGCTGGAGTTTGACTGATTATGGTCTGGAGGAAGATGGTAAACAAAGGACACGGTGTGGCTCATGCTGATTGGGCTGCCATAGTGAAGAATGTTTGTAAAAGCACTATACGTCTCCTGCCCTGATGTTGTGTTAACGGTGACTTATCGTTGCCCTTGTGTTTTCTTTTATGCTGCTACTCGGCCGAGTTTGTTTTTATTTACATTCTTGAATTGTATCTTATTGTGGAGCCTTGCTTCCTGTTTGAATAAAAGCCAGGTTTCTGTTTAGCCCTGAGCTGCCACACAGATGTCCTGGCACACTGTTGATCTTAAAGACATCATTTGTTTGTACCACAATTTGTAGAAAACATTTCGTACTTTACTGTTATCAGTTTTTGGACAGACCATTGTTGACTTTGTTAGGCAGATAAAGGTAATGCATCAGTTAATAATCTCTCCTTTGTTCTTCTGAACTTCTGTTTTTTTTTCTCTGATTCTTTGGTCTGATTATTCTGAAATATTTTTTACGTAATCAAACTTCTTTAGCCAACTGAAAAAAAAATACAAGATTATGCACAGAAGCATGGTTCCAAACACAAATATATTCTGTGGTTTGCAAACTTCATCCTGATAAAAAGTTTTAGTTTCCCCACAATGCTTTAAGGATGAGTCTGATATTCTAATGTTAACCTTAATATATCTTCTTCCTCTGTGTCCTCTCACTGTTTACCAAAACATATTCAAATGCATCAACGAACCACACTGTTGGTGACACGACACATACAACAAACGAACAACTGTCCTGCTGACTTAAATGCTCATTACAGTACCAAATGTGTATTCATCCACAACTGAAAATAGTCCCCAACAGCCGTTGGCCTTGGCCAGGTTATCAACAGAATATTCCCAGAATTATCATGTGAAAATTTAGCGACACGACCTCCAACAACTAACCAACAACCTCCAACAGACCATAAAGCATCCCCTGCTTTATGGTCTGTTTGACTCTAAATGGAGCATCATTTACTAAATGAACATCATGCTGTATTGAAGAAGACTTGAAACTAGAGATTGAGACCATAAACTCATGTTTACAATGTTTACTGAGGGAATAAATCAAGAGAGAAGTAGAGTCATTTTCTCATAGACTTCTATACAACCAGAGGAGTCGCCCCCTGGTGGACAGCAGAGAGAATGCAAGTTTTAGGACACTCCCAAATCGGTACTTTACACGTTACCCCTTTAATCTTGCACAACACAAAGTAAGCATAGACGTGAAGTCCATGTGGTGCCTGTGCGTCTCGGTTTAATGTTAGTGAGAATGATTTTCCAGCTTCAGTAAAAGCTGGTGTGTTTTGTGTCCATGTTAAACCCAGTAACTCGACTGTAAAAGCATCAGTCAGTGATTCAGTTTATCTTCAAAATCCACTACCATATCAGGACCAGCTCAGGAATCCAGCCAGTCATCATAAAAGCCTCTCAGTCCGCCCTGCCTTAACCCGGCCTCAAAACTGGTATTATAGGAAAATGAAAAGGGGCTTTTTGATCGTAGCCGTCTTGGCTCTGCTTGTCTTTGCTGAGGATAAAGGCCATATAAGACGTAATGGTCTGTAAATGTACACATACCTCTGCGGTTGAGTCATACGACCCCCCCCCTCTCACAGGTCGAGAGCAGAACTGATTATCAGCTGCAGAGCTCAGCGTTTGTGTGTTAATGTGCCAACCGCCGAGCAACCTCTCACCGCTTCTCTCTCCACGCTGAGCCTCGCCGCCTCACACCTCTCATATCTGAGTCTCTGCGTCAGCGCCAGGACAGCTGACCTTAACGCTGGAGCTCTGGTTCTGTTGGTTTAATATCTATCAGGCGAAGGTTCTGATGGGGAATATCCCAGCGCTAACAGTGTCTGTGCTGCGTTCGCTGTACTTCCCTTTGACAGATGTGTTATTGCAGGTGTCGGCCCTCAAAACAACACAGCGCGGTTTGTTTTTACATCTCGCCATTGGCTGAAACAGCAGCTTTTTGAAGTATTCTTAAAGCCTTTGAGCCGTGTGTTTAGAAACTGGCCTTCCTGCTGCAAACTTTGGTAAATGCTTCTTCCGTCACCCTGTAAAATAAATTAAGAATGTCAACAACAAGCTGCTTTTTGGTGCATTTCTCCCACATGTCCTTTAGGCATTTTGTCTTTGTAGTTATACGGCCCTAGGTTTTGATTTATTGATGCCATAAAGATTGGATTCATAGTTGCTGGTGATGGTTTATAATATGAGTTAATATAATTGAAAATATTTAGCATTTACAACTTAAAAGATGTAATAAAATATAAAGAGTTTGTCTTAATAAATAGTTTTCTACCCTAAAGATGCTTTGTAATAGACACTGACAAAAAAGTGTTTTTCTTCTTCTTGTCTCCTCAATTTACGTGAGGGTTTTCTGATCAAACACACGGTACAAACGTGACCACATGAGGTCCCGTTAGCAGAATCTGCTCCACAATAGGCTTTAGAACCAACAGCAAACATCGGGGGCTCTGCTTATCACAGGTTTTAGAGTCCTGAGAAGTAGCACCAGGGTCAGGTTGGATGAGGTAACTTAATCCCTTTCACAACACCGAGGTGGGAACATCTTGCACATAAGGAGTCTTTTGGCGTCTGCTTATAAACAGTATATTCTCTATGTGCCGGTGGCCAATCTGATAAATATAAATATTTAGCACAATGTGCATTAAAGGCTCAAAACTCAATCTGTGTTCTGCTCCTACTGTCACATCACGGTAACATCAGCATTCCAGCAGCAGACGTTCATGAAGACAGTTTTATGTCATCTAGTTTCCTCTGAATTTCCACTCCTATCTTACCTATCCCACTTATTGCACAAGTCAACTTCCTCCCTTAATTAAGAGCGTTTCCAAGTCATATTATCTTTGGCCCGCTGTCGCTAAGACACCCGGCTCGCTCCCTCTTTTCTTGGCCAAATTTGGCTAAATGTGTCTTACCAGTGAACAGGAAGTGACCATATATGGAGTGAGGAGGAGTGACGTAGAGACGCCGTATACGTCTCTGGTGTCGACCTGTCAGTCAGTGTGTAGCCCCGCCCTAAAGCATCCCCTGCTTTATGGTCTGTTTGACTCTAAATGGAGCATCATTTACTAAATGAACATCATGCTGTATTGAAGAAGACTTGAAACTAGAGATTGAGACCATAAACTCATGTTTACAATGTTTACTGAGGGAATAAATCAAGAGAGAAGTAGAGTCATTTTCTCATAGACTTCCATACAACCAGAGGAGTCGCCCCCTGGTGGACAGCAGAGAGAATGCAGGTTTAAGACTTGAAGCTTTGGAGACAAAATATTATTGTTATCGAAACAGCTTTGCTGGAGGAACAACATGGCTAAAGATGCTCTGTATCAAGCTAACAAGCTAGTTTCGCCGGCAGAAATGTGCTTCTGTAATGTGTGTGTGTTTTAAATTCTCACTTTCCTTCTGCTGTGTTTACGCTGCAGGTTGAGGAGGGCAGCAAGGCGGCAGCTGTGAGTCTCCAGGTGGGAGACGAGCTCGTCAACATCAACGAGATTCCCCTGAGCGGCTTCAGACAGGAGGCCATCTGCCTGGTGAAAGGCTCCCACAAGACCCTCAGTCTGGTGGTGAAAAGGTAGGTAACCAATCCCTGTGCATCTGCTGCTGTCACAGGGGCTCCCACCCCCAACCCCTCTCAGCCTAACAGGTTCCTATGGTAACACCTCCAACAAACCGAGGAGCTGGAGGATCTTGGTTCTCTTGTGTCTGTAGACTTTCTACGCTGTCACTGTTCTTGGTAGCAGGACGGTCCTGTTTTGCTGCGTTGCACCGGGTTGCAGTCAACGAGAGGTCATAGTTTGTGACACAGTTTCTCATGATCAAGTTGAAAGACGGAAGAGAGGTTTTCAGGTGACCTCACAGGCAGGCAGGTGTGGGAAGGACAAACAATACGGAAGCTATGATGCAAATCTGGCTCTGACTCAGCTGAACTCACCCTCTGTCATAAGTGAGCATTGTTTGTAAGCGACACTACAAGATAACATTCAGTGTTCGTGTCACAGGCCAGTCCCTGTGGCTTACTGACTCCAAGGTACTGTTAAGCATTCATATCTTGTTTAACCAATGAATCATTTGTCAACTTGAGTCCCGGAGGCCTTCCTTACAAATAACCTTGCTGTGTGTGAAACACTGCTCCCATTGTCTCTCTCTGTCCGTCCGCATTTCTTTCTGTATTGTATCATATCATAACGTAATCCCTGAAGAAAATCCGACCGTACAAGGAAGTCCATTCAGCATTTATCCCTCCACAAGGACGTGGCTTCGAGTCTCACTTATTGTCTTTTTGTTACCTAAAGACAAGTCTATTATAGGATCTGGAAACAAGGATGTGCTACTGTCTCTAACAATTGTATTACTTATGCTGTTGTAGGACGGCTCAGGGGCCCTGAAGACATGTATTCTCTATAAGTGTCCTACATAAACACAGCTTTCTGTTACTTCACAAGAGGGATTACTGTATTTATGTTAATGTCACAGGTTTTAGCTGTATGTTTGAAGTGGGCGGGGCTTCGTTGGAAAAATGCAATGTCACGTTACGTCAGCGTTTAACTGTGACATTCATGATGTGATGAGGTTGACCCAGTTTCTGGACAAAAAGTTTTTTTTCTCATGAATATGAGAACATATTTATGAGTTTATGATCTCAGAGAATATCCAAGTTTTTTTGTTGTTTTTCTCAAAATATATAACCCCCTTCCCCAGCTCTTTTATTTTATTTTACTTTTACCTACAATATCCCGAATACGTCGTCGTACAATCCGGATTAAGCAGACAAGCATTAAACTCTAAATACCATTTATGGATGTTTAGGACCTAAACAAACTGGTTTTCAGAGGATTATAATGACAATTTACCGTCTTAATGTCCAAGTGAAACAGCAGTTGTGACATATTTTGGGTTGGAATGGAATATATCGGCTGTAGCTTTGGGGAAAGGGAGCGATGAAGGGTTTGAGTGAGAACATACACAAATACACACCTCCTACTATGATATCGCTCTGCTAGCTGCTACGAGCTAACGTCAAACACAGTTTTATATGATGGTTAGTCGCCCAAATCCCATTAGATTCACTACATTAATGTACAACCCAGAGTTCAGTGTGATTCTGCAGAACTCTTTTGATGAATTACCAAAAAAGAGAGAGAGTTTGATATAAAAAAATAGGTTTCTTTGAGATGTATTCAGCATTTAACACGAGATAACGGGATATCGAGATATTTTTAATTTCTTAAAAACACATTCATTTGTCCCTTTTTCTGGTAGAAGTTTGAATTGTTTCTGTTACCTACTGTAGATATCATTTTTAAGTTTCTGCCAACTCCAGGCCTACAGTCGTGTCTCTTTGTTACAAAAAGAAGTGATTCATGTTCATTTTCCAACTGCAAAAAAAGGATTTAATCAGGGAATCGAAAAGGATAAATAGAATATACAATATCAATGAACAACACCTTTTGAGAACATATTGAACAAAACTGCATTGGTTTTATCTGGGTGAACCCTATAAACTGAGTGAAATCTCTCTTCTCTAAACTCTATCTTTGATGCCAAGGGAGAATTAGATTGTTGGACCAACAAGCACCAGTATTATGAAATCATTTTATCATGTCTAATAATTTGCTAGTGTCTCAGTTTTTACATGATTAGTTGCAGCAACGTGTATTTTTACTCTTAAAACAGGGAAAGAATAAGAGGTAAATCCATCTACAGAGGAGCAGGAGGCACAGCTAAAGGATCTGGGTTTTGTCATTTGGGTATGCTTGTAATTGTAAATGGAGAAAGACATTTCCTTACAAGGACAAGTCTTATTGTTCTTATAACATTTAACACAGACTTTTGCTCCCGCGGGACTCTTTCTTCACTCGTCTGCGCTGAAGAATTTAGTTTTGCTCTCAGTGTCATTTCACAAGACCACATAACAAAGTCAAGTAAGGAATTAAGCGAAGTGGGTTCATTCCAGAATGAATCACGTTTCTTGTTCTTTCTTTTTTTAATCCAGCTGCATGTTGTGTAGAAAGCTGGTGTTTTTACAGATGCAGCATTCCACATCACCACCAGAACTCAAACATGGCCCGGTGTTTAGAATATGGTTTAATCTGTGCCTGAGCATGCAGGTGTTTCTTTTTTATCTCTGGGATCATGTTGGATAGCCGGACGAGGATCAGGAAGCTGTCAGAACATGCTCCTGTTTTCAGGTGTGGTCTCTTTACAGACAGCACAGGGGAGGCGCTTTCATGTTGAGAGTCATTATTTTGCATGCAGTGACTAATGCGAGACTGTTGGTGTAGTGATGTCGTGTAGGAGAGCGATGCAGGGGGAGAGGCTTGTCACAAACGTCACACAGAGGACAGAAAGGTGTGGTTATCTGTGGGAAAAAGACTCGTCCTCTCTGCACAAGCCTCGACAGAACCACTGCACATTCTCTGCCTCAACTGCACCGTGTCCAAGGAGGAAATCCTGCAGATATCTTTAAACATGACTTTATCATTCTGCAAACATCTGCACATCAAAAACAAAAGCAAGCAAAGTTAAAATTGCACGTTTTTTATGCAGAATTTGTTTAAAACTTGCAGACACAAACTGCTGCTTACAGTCAAACATTGTAATTTTCTCACATTGCATCTGCGTGCAATCAAGCTTTCTATTGTTCTGCTTTTCTAACTGTCAAATCCAAAAGTTGTAATTTGGCTAAATGCAGAGAATTTTAAGTTGAGTTCTTTTTACTACTATGTCACTAAACTGTATTTAGACAGACCTGTCACGGAAACAACGAGGTCGCACCCCACCAGGCAGTAAGACACGCAAATGAATAGCTAACTCTTTTTCAGGAAGTGTTCACATTATTCTGTCTACGTCTCTAGTTAAGGACATCTTTTATTCTGCATCAGTAGACCCCCCCCCCCACAGTGTTCTGCCCTCCTCTCCAGCTCCCTTGAGGCTTTGGCAGTACGCTCAGCTAACAGCAGAGTGAATCATTAAACTTTACAACGTGAAGCTTGAAGTTTGTTTGTGGCATTTGGTTTCCCCCTTCTGGCTTCGTTACAGAAGCACCACAGTCACTGACGACGCTTCAGTGTTTCACATGAGAGGACAAGGCGTCCCTCTCCTCCGCCTTTACCCAACATTTGAAGCGGACTACCCAGACTTAGATCCAGGTCTGGTGTGGAGGGCCTTCTGTTACTGTGCTCCTGCTCTCTGGAACAAGTCGCTCAAATGTTCACAGCTGGAATTAACATGTGTCTTGGTGATCCGATCACAGGTGGACATCTCTAAGTTCAGGTGTGAATGCACCCAAGACGCTTTGAGATCTGGTCTCACAGACCACATTCAGAGGTGGTCTGGGCTGCATTGAAGGAATACCTACTCAACTGAAGCACAAACGTGTGTGTGTGTGTGTGTGTGTGTGTGTGTGTGTGTGTGTGTGTGTGTGTGTGTGTGTGTGTGTGTGTGTGTGTGTGTGTGTGTGTGTGTGTGTGTGTGTGTGTGTGTGTGTGTGTGTGTGTGTGTGTGTGTGTGTGTGTGTGTGTGTGTGTGTGTGTGTGTTGCTCCAGAGAGGTTGAGCAACAGCAGCTTGTGTATCCGAGGGTAAAGTTGCACAAACTTTATGAAGGTATTAAAAATGTGTTAGTTGTTGGCGGTGATCTGCACAGATAACATCGGTATCGATGTGTGTTACTTGTTTATTTGCACATAGAGCAGAGAAGTGAGATCTGAACACAGACGGTCCCTCAAGACTTGTGTGGAGACGCATTCTGTCCTCCTGTGATCGGATCCCCCAAGATGCATGTTAATGCCAGGTCTGAACAGGAACCACGTCCCAATTAGAAACCCAAGACCATCTAATGATGTAGTTACAGATTACAAACAACTAGATGGTAAGGTGAGCCACCTAGTGCAAAATCCATACCATAATAACACTACTTTTGGAGCAACCGAAGTCAGTCAGCGGCTGGCGGTTCAAAGTTTGTACACTCATAGAACTACGGTGGCCTTCAGGGAACATAACACCATGAAAGTCTCTCTAAAGCCAGTGTTTGGTTTGTCCATCTGGGCTGCTGTAGAAACATGGCAAACTCCGCCTCCAGCTCACTATGTAGATATGAGGGGCTCATTCTAAGCTAACAAACCACAGTGATTGTTAGTTTCTGGTGATTATACACTAACAAAAAAACTTGGTTATGATAGAATATTATATTACATTTCTGCTAATAAATGAAAGACCTTTGAGTTTACGTGTAGTAAAATGTGCTACATAACTTTCACTTGTTGCCGCTTTAAGAATATTACATCGACGTGGCTGTTTTACATGAGTTGGGACCACACAGAGGTTTTAATGCACAATCCAATTATGCCCGAGGAGAGCTTATTGGCCCAACGTACAGTGTGAGCATTGAGCGGGGGGGGGGCTTTACATTCACTGCTCTCTGTTTTTCTTAATAAGCCCATGTAGTATGTTTGGAATGCCGTGCACCGAATTCTTGTCGTAAGCAGATTTCTTAAAATTGTTTGGGTCTCAGCTGAGGAAATCCTAGTTCAGAGATTTACTTGTTTTAATCTTAATTACCCCCCTCCCCCCCTCCGGTTTCTTTTTGGTTTGCTCCGTTTTCTGAGGCGAGTTGACGGCGGGGAGTCACTGAAGTAGTTGTCAGCATTTCAACAAGGAGAAGGTTTCAATTAAATCATTAAAAAAATCATTAAAACATACAACGTACAGTCTTATCAAAGAAAACACTTTACTTACTTTGAGCTCTGATGGGTTTATTGCAACGTGACACGAAGAAATGTTAGTTATTAACCAACATTTCTTGTGGTATTTATATGAATCTGGGATCATTGGGAAAACAGCGATACTGTACCTATTGGGCAACGTGAGAAAGTTGCCCAAATGTTGTCAACACACACCAGCAGTTATGAATATTTATGGGGAAGATCACCCTCAGGGAGCTTCAGTCAGAGCGTGTCATAATGTCACATAAACATTTAATCTTTTCTCACACGTTTGATCCAGCTATTATATTATATATGACACTTTTATGGATAGTCGGTTGGTTAATCATTGCAGATTACAGTTTATCATGATGTGGAAATACAGTTAATCCACAAACTGTTTGCTCTGGTGTCTTTCACACCTGTTATAACAGGTAAAGGGAGGCCCAACCGTTTAGTTAAAGTGTCTGTGTGAGGTTCTCCTCCACAGTCAGTGTTTCACTACAGCAGATGTTTGTAGAAACAGACAGGAGAACCAGCACGGAGCAGATCAATGTTCTGCTGTGGACGTATTTTCAGGCACAAGACTACATTCACAAAAACAGAGATTTAACCTCTCAGAACACAGGAGTTACTGCTCTACTGCTGCCTCCATCTGTTAGTCAGTTTGTGTTAATGTCTGACTTTAGTGAATCTGAATTAACCCTTAAAAACACCAAAGTCAAACAATAACAAACAGTCTCACTAAAGTCAGACATTAACACTAACACACAAACAGGTGGAGGCAGCAGTAGAGCAGTAGCTCCTGTGTTCTGAGAGGTTAAATCTCTGTTTGTGTGAATGTAGTCTGGTGTCTTTGTAGAGAGCATAGATAACAGCTTCAGTTCTCCGTCATAAAGGTAAAGAGGTGTAAATATTCTAAATATAGCGTTCTCTTAAACTGATATTGATTCTTTTAGGAGTCTAAAATACGTCCACAGCAGAACATTGATCTGCTCCGTGCTGGTTCTCCTGTCTGTTTCTACAAACATCTGCTGTAGTGAAACACTGACTGTGGAGGAGAACCTCACACTAAACATCACTACTGGTACTTTAAATAATTAACAGGTTGTTGGTGAATTCATAGCAGCAGCTCTTTGTTCCTGATTTCCCCAAAACGACCTGAATAGTAATAATGGACTCTGTTTTCTGGACTTTGTCTTAGTGATCTTGTTCGGACCGTCAGACTAAAGGTGTCCAGGTGTTTCTGACTCTGGGTCAGTGCAGACAGCCCGTGTCTTGACAGCTGGAATGCCACCGAGCTCAGGAATGTGCTGGTCATTACACGGCGCCCACGGTTCACCTCTCTCACCCGAAACATGACTGGTCTGATTGTAGGTCCTGCTGAAGGGGGCCTTTGTCAGACCCTCAGGGGACCAAAATGGAATCCAGAGGCTCACCTGCAAAGTGCAGGTTTGGGTGTAACAACCTCAGCATTTTGTCCATGACAGTGAACGCATCATTCCGTCCATTCAACACATTGTAGGGCTCTTTTTTTGTTTGTTTTTTACTAGAAAAAAATCACACCTCACTCAAATCAAAACCAGATATGTTTAACCATCCATGAGCTGAAAATGAGAAACACTTGCCGTACGTCACAATGAGAACTCTGTCTGAACTGCATGCTCCATCGCTTCCCTCACAATAGATCACTGTGAGCTTTATTGCCTCCTATCAGCTCTAGGTTGCAACCACTCACTGCTAATCTCCTTGCTGGTCACCAGACCTCTTGCTGCTCCGCCAGATCACGTTAATAAGAGAATAACAACTTTGTTTGTCACTCAAGCACAAGTGTTTGCCCCCATTTATGTCATTTAGGATGGTAGTTATCTAAAGACAGCTATAATCTGTACAGTTGTAACTATTTGCTAAAACATCCAACAGTTAAATTGGCAGAAGAACAGTCGTATAACTTTGATTTAATATCAACAATTAACTCGTATCATGCAACAACAAAACATTTCAGACACCTCGAACATCACCACAAGAAACAAATGCAACAGGTATTTAAGAAAGAAGCAATAATATAGCATTAACTTTAACATTCATACACATCTATGCAGACTGTCTTCATTTTTACCAGCAGTATTTTGTCTTAAAATATGTTGCAGGATCCTCCATTTTAGTTCTGTTACATGGTGGTTGTGCTTTCAGATCTGCATGTCATGGAAGACATTGAGTTCTCTTCTCGTTGGATATTAATAAGTTATACATTCATAAGTTCATTGAACCACAACTAACGAGCCCAGTTAAACACAACCTGAAATAATGAGCCTAACACATTTTTCTTAAGTCAATAGTTTAGTAGTTGCAGTGCTCGTTACCCGAGGCTTTCAGGAAACAGGGTGCCCTCCCACACCCCCGAGAGCAACCTGTTGCCATAGCAATGGTAGAAATGCACCGTCTGCCGCACAAGAGGGGAGACGGGGAAGACAAGAGTCCGGCATTTCGTCCACATCTATTAGCATATTAGCTCCTTTAGAGCCAATGAGACGAGGCGAGGTACGGGAATACTTCTCGGGGACTGGTTGTGACAATAGCCCTCCTCCTCCTCCTCCTCCTCCTCCTCCTCTGCTCTCTTTCTCCCCCACCTCACCCTCATTTTTTGGGGGTAAAACCCCCCGTAATCCTGAAGGAAATCTCCCCTCCATCCAAACTAATTCTGCCCAGAGAACTTAGTGTTTTCCGTCATGGCCACTCTGTGCTGACTATCATGTTGTGTGGCGGTAGTGGATCAGGGTTTTGCTCAGAACCTCCTGCAGGTCTCTTTATTTTGGCCTCGTCTTTGAAGAGTCTGAGGAATGTGGTTCCTGACCGGCACACGGTACAACTGGCCTCACTGCCACTTTAAGCTCATTGTATTTGGATAAGACATTTCTCCTTTGTGTCCATTTTGAGTTCCTTCATGCAGACGTTTGGTGAGTCATAATGAACATTTACTTTGTATTTTAGTCACTTTTTATATCTTAAACCTTGGTTGAAGTCATACCTGCTGCTTTTTATCTTGTGTTATGTCAGTGGATATCTGGGGGACATATTGTGGCCCTTCCTGGTGTTATTGACCCTAATACTCTGTTATTGTGGTGATTTTGTTTTTGTCTTATCATTCATTATGAGGTCATCCATCATTTAGGTTAAGCCACGATCAGCAAGACTTAGCCTTTCCAAACCAAACGCAAATTAATCTTTGAGGGACAGACTCAAAAGGTAAAACCAAAAAATCATCAAGAACACTGCCTAAAGTTTTATAAATAAATTGGCTGTTACTTCGTTCGACAGGTTGTTTTTTGTGCGTGAGTGTTAGTGGTTTATTCTCAGACGTGGACTGGTTGGTACCGGATACATTTGAAGTGAAATGGGGCTCTAAACCGACCCCCCCCTCATCCCCCATTCCAGCCAACTGATTCACTCTCGGAGCATATCTGTGCCGGCCCAGCTGTAGCCCTGACGATAGGCCTAATAAAACCAGCCTCATTTGCATACCAATGGCAGGCGCCATGTGTGGCGAGCTCCTCGTGCCCCAGAAACACGGGACTGCAGGGAGACGAGGAGGACTGGGCTCCATGTTGGCTTCTTCTTTGTCCTCTAAATAGGCCTCAATATTTTTAATCCACCATTAATTTTGTAGAAACGTCTGATTTGATTGAGCTTAACCAAATCTGTGTCTGGAAATGCTCCATCTATAAAATGAGTGTAGGCTGCAGATAGAACGGCTTAGGTTCCACGTTGTTGTTCTGACCTGTTGTCATCAGATCACTGAGGGCCTTTAGGGGAGGTGACTGAGGGGCAGGACCTGCTGACCTCACGGCTTTGTGGGGCAAAACTCCAGTCCAATGAGAACGTCAGCAGGCAAAGCTTTGTCTAAACTTCTTGACCAGTACACCGCTTCAAAGTTTCACAGTTCTCTCTCAGGAAAAACTAGCAACAAAGCTCTAACAAACATATGAAACAGGACTGAGACTAAACATAAGTGGCTGCTGAAGTTGAGATTTCTTGAGTCTGAGAAAAATGTTTATACATTTCCAGAACATAAATGTGAACATTGCATAAAGCCAGGTTAAAATTCTTGTTTCATGTTGTTGACATTTTATAGTCAAAGGTTTTTACAGAGGGAATTTTGGATATCTCTTTGTATCACTCCATAAATCAGAAAATACTGTCACCAGACCGTCACCGTGTTTTCATTAATAAAATGTTGTATAAATCAGGCTATGAATGATATCTGAACAAAGCCCTCTGTAGAAACCTTCAGAATATAGAGAGGAATGAAGCTGTAAAGTTTGGTGTATGTAAGAGCTACTGAAGTGGAGATTTCTGGATCAGAGTCTGAGAAAAAACTCATTTAGAGAAAACGTCCTTTAAAGATATGTTTAGTTAAATTACATACATGTTGAAGACACTACAGGTGAATAGGGTAAAAAAATAACTAATAGATATCAACATGAAACTTCACCAGTTGATTACTGACATTAAGATGATTATTTTTTGTATTACAAGTTTTCTGAAATGTTATGTTTAAATATGCAAATGAGGCATTATCTAATGGTAACTTTTGGTGAATTTAGGAGAAATCTACAGACGCAAACAGACAAAGTAGTAAAATAAATGTTTTCTTTCCACTCGTCTGAAAGAAGACGTGTTATGGAAGGAAAATGGACCAAAATATCTCTAAATTGTCTGTAGATTGTTTGTTTGTGCAGAAAACGTAAATATCTCTCTCCCAATTCAGATCCAATTTAGGGAGCAACAGAACACAAAAAGTATTTACAGTGTGTTTTAAAACGTATTCCACTCAATGTTTCTTTGTGTCAAGAGCGCTTGTGTAAAGTCAAAGAGGAAATACCTCACAACATAAACTAAAACACACTTTATATAAGTTTGTTGACTCATTTTACTAAAGTAAAGAATATAAATAGTACTTGTACATACTTCCCTCTCACCCTATAAACTTCACTCTAGTTGTACTGAAGACCACTAAAGCCCTCTCGCTGCTGTCAGATGATGAAGGGGCCGTCTGTGGGAGGCAGACGACAGCTTGTACGGAGGGCTGATGGAGATGATCTGATTGTGAGAAGAGATTCTCTGCTCTGCTAAGCCCCCCACCCCCGATGCCCCACGCTGGGCCCGTGTTCCCTCTGACACCATATGGCGAAGTCTGAGCTCAACCAGCTCACCTCAGCGCCGTCCGGTTTAACGAGCCTCTAATGAGAGACCAGTAATAAACTGTCTGTGTTGTAGGTCCGTCGTCTAACAGGGTCGTTCTCACCGTTTTCTTTTCTGTCTGTGACATCATGACAAAGCGTTAGTTTGACCAGAAGAGGGCGCTATGACACCATGCATCTGTAGACATGAACACTTCTTCATATCACTGTGATAATTCAGTTGGATCAGAGGACATTTAGAAAAGAGTGTTCTGCAATGCTACTTTTATTCATTCTTTATTTGACCTGTTTTTTTCCCATTGAGATCTCTATTACGAGGGAGACCTGGATACGACATAAAAGCAGAGTAACATTAAAATGATCAGAGTTCACTATAGGCTGACACTCTTTCATGTTTTGTAGCAATACAAGTATATTTTGTTCTGAAATGTTATGTTTAAATATGCATAACATAAATGTGAACATTGGATAAAGCCAAGTTCAAAATGTTGTTTCATTTTGTTGACATGAGAGGCAAAAGCTTTTACAGAGGGAGTTGAGATCTTTTTATATCACTCCATAAATCAGAAAATACTGTCAACAGCAATAAGGAAATACAATTTTTCCATGTTTTTAGTATTAAATGTTGTATAAATCAGACTATGAATGATATCTGAACAAACCCCTCTGTGTTAACCTTCAGAATATAGAGAGGAATGAAGCTGTAAAGTTTGGTGTATGTAAGAGCTACTGAAGTGGAGATTTCTGGATCAGAGTCTGAGAAAAAACTCATTTAGAGAAAACGTCCTTTAAAGATATGTTTAGTTAAATTACATACATGTTGAAGACTCTACAGGTGAATAGGGTAAAAAAATAACTAATAGATATCAACATGAAACTTCACCAGTTGATTACTGACATTAAGATGATTATTTTTTGTATTACAAGTTTTCTGAAATGTTATGTTTAAATATGCAAATTAGGCATTATCTAATGGTAACTTTTGGTGAATTTAGGAGAAATCTACAGACGCAAATAGACAAAGTAGTAAAATAAATGTTTTCTTCAAGAAAAATTGACTAAGATATCTCTTAATTGTCTGTCGATTGCTTTTGCAGTAGGTGCAGAAAAGGTAGATCTCTCTCTCCCAGTACAGATCTCATTTGGGGAACAACAAAACGCAGAAAAGTCCTGCAAACAGAGATTTTAATATCTATAATGAAGTGTGCTTAAACTTTCAACAACCACAACCAGCAGTTTACATGTCAGATGGTCTTTGTCATATCTTCTTTGTGAGTCCAGTCACTTGTCTATGAGCTCTTAGTGTGTGTGTTCCTCCTCCCCCTGCTGCCCAGGAATATGAAAATGGTGGATATTGTAGCTCAGAAAATGCCCTCTGAGAATGACGTGCATGTGGCGAGAAGCTTTCTTACGAAGATTTTGCGAAGTTCCATGAGGTACAGTTCTGTGGCTCCGTCGTAATCAGTAGTTACCTTTCCCCCCCATTCTCTCCACTGTGACCATAATCACATTAGTCATTCCTCTAGTGATAATATCATCCTCATTCCTCTCATAGAGACTCTCTCTCTCCTGTGGTTTGTTAACCTCATTGGCATGTCTCTGTGGTTCATTAGATGAAAGACGTCCATCACATTTCTTCAGCATGCATTTGTAAAACATACATATTTATTATGTCCATGTATTGATTGAAGGAAATTAACTTGTATTTTGTTTCGGGGTGCATGTTCATTTTATGTTGATATCTTCTGTTCATGTTTTTTCTGACATGCATTTCAGAAAGAATCGCTTTAAAGGGTATGTTTCTTTTGCATAACTGACAACAGTGCAAAGGTTTTGATCAGTTTCCATCTGTGAATGTTGTAAATCAAATCAAAAAGCTGCAGAAAGTGCTTCCTCAACATACAGTAGATGCAGTAATGTAGAGTACAAAACCACGATAATGAACAAGTCTTCTATTTCTTCATACTTAATAAAATTTTTCCTCAACATGCAGTAAAACAAGTACATTCTTTTTAGCAGTTGCTCTGCAGCATTAGCTATAGCGTCACCTCCCAGTTGCACAGTAAGCACATACTGTTTTCCATACGGGGCAGGTCTCTAATCCAGTCTGATTTTCTGCCCTCTCTGCAGGAGGAATGAACCCATAAGCAGGCCTCACTCCTGGCACTCCACCAAGTTCAACGAGAGCCAATCAGAGGCTGCCAAAAGGCAGTCCCCACCCACGCAAGTCTGGAACGCCAGATATGATGCAAGGTAACTCGGTGATCTTGAAGTTTGACTCTTTGAGTTTTTAGTGTTAGATATCAAGCAATTTAGATTAAAAAGTATATGATTAGACTCAAAGGGGTTTTGCAACACGCTGGGTTGTTTTTACTACGAACACTTTATATCTTTTATTTGTTGAAATCAACTCTTCTGTCTGCTGAAAGCTAAAATATAAAGTTTTTAAATGTAAAACAGGGTCTTCGATGGAAATGTACTTTTAACGCCCAAAAAATCTAAAAGTTTTGTGTCTCATTTTATTACTGATGCTAAACATTTAATTATTAATTGTAAGTACAAAAACATAGTTATGTTTAAGCTGTCTTGTTGCTGTTTTGTACAGTGTCTTAAAAGCTGAATATTTGTTAGATTAGCAAGGGGTTCATTCTGGTCCTAATCATAGGTAACAACCAAAATATTTTTAAAAGGAGGTCTCTGAAGAGTAATCTTTTTAACTAGGGGTTTGTTTAACTTGGTAACTTGATTAAAAACAGTGATCTGTTGGTAAATGTCTATTTCTGCAGGAGTAAAACAGGTTGTTGTTTTGTTGTATTTTCATACTTTCCTTCGCTTTAACCCTCCAGCTCCTCCTCTACTGATCTGTCCTCTGGCTGGGAGCAAACAGACCTGCGCAGAGTGTCCGACCAGTTCAGCTCTCTGGGCAGTATGGACAGTCTAGAGCATGTCCCTCACCCGTACCCCGCCGGTCAGCTGTCACCCGCCAAGTCCAACAACAGCATGGAGCATCTCGGAGGAGGCAAACGAGACTCGGCCTACAGCTCCTTCTCCACCAGCTCCGGCACTCCAGACTACACCCTCTCGAAGAGCAACGCCGCCTCGACGGAGAACATGCTCTACAAAGTCAATCAGTGGGAGGCGGGAGCAAAGCACAACAATGCTAGGAACAGCCAGAGCGTGATGGAGGGAGTCAAACCGGACGATAGGGTCGCGTACTTCCAGATGCCGGGTGTGAACTCACAGACGGACGACTCGGCCGGCTCGCGCCATTCCACGTCGAGCAGAACCAGCGTAGGACCTGTTTGGCACGTCCCCGAACCTAAAAAGAAGACCACCTCCCCCTCTCCTCCGCCTCCCCCTCCACCCGCACGCAGTGACAGTTTTGCTGCGACAAAGGTGCACGAAAGGGTGCTCGTCATGGCTCACCCAGAAGGCCCCGAATCCCACGTCGCCTCCATTAAGACCTCCACTGAAAACCGCCGCAGCCTCAACCCACCCCTGAAAAACGATGGCGAGGTTCCATACACTTCATCTGATAAATCAAACCAGCTCGGCTCAAACAAGCAGCAATCCCTGTCCACCAGTGACGTCCGGCAAAACCAGCCCCACCATCAAAGACACCACAGTGACAAAAGCACTTTATATTCCCAGCCCCGAACTATGTCCGTACCAAAGCCGCCGCAGAACGTCGGGGGCTACTACTGCAGCATGCAGGAGCTGCCCACCAACGGTTCTGCACAACACTTTGGTCAGAACCACAGAAGGAACTTAAGCAGCTCCATGTCCACCACAGCCGCCGACCAAAACACTGACAGCAGTCGACATAGCCGGTACTACTGCGTCACTACGGTTCAGCCCGCGCAGCATAACCCCCAGTTGGGAAAATCAGAGGACAGGAAGAGCGTCACCGGTGCAGACCTGGTACACGCCGGAAATGAGCGCAACTCTCTCAGCCCACAGACGGTCACCAAAGTGAAGTATCATCTGCCCCAACAGCAGCAACACTCCTCTCTCAGCAAAGACAGCAACGGATACGGAAAGCACCAAGTTACCACGATGATAGAAATAGCTGCACCCAAATCCAGCGCCGACGATCGGGGAATCCAGAGGGGACACAACGCAGAGGCTCCGTTCACGAGTCACGCTTCTATCAGGCAGCCCGAACAGCGGAGGTCTCTGCCGCCTCAACATCACCAAGACGTCAGACACCACGGCCAAGCGAGCACCAAGATCTGCCCCCAGGCGACCCCCATGCTTCACTTTCTGTCCATGGACGACGCCGCAGGCCAAGGCGAGGTGTCAAGAGGTCCAAACCCAGAGGAGTCTCTGGACAACAAGATGGCGAAACGCAGCGACCGTTTTGCCACCACGTTGAGGAACGAGATCCAGATGAGAAGAGCCAAGCTGCAGAAGAGTTTGAGTGCAGCTGCTCTTCCTGGTCCTGAGGGAGGGACTGAAGCGGACCAGGATGTCTGGAAGTCCACTGAAAGCTCCACCCCGACCTCAGCAGATGGCTCCTTCAGCAGCTCCTACAAGGATAATCTGAAGGAAGCACAAGCGAGGGTGCTGAAGGCCACGTCTTTCAGGAGGAAAGACCTGGAGCCCGTCCTGCTGGAGCACCCAACGGCCGAGGCCTTACCCAGCTACCCGTCCTCAGCGCTGGCCCGCAAAGACGTCGCCCCGCTGCCCACCGTCTCAGAGTCTGTAATGAGTAAGTCGGGGCCCGCTGCCGGTCAGGTGACTCGCATCGGTGGCCGTAAGCGTTTCGCTGCAGAGAAGAAGGTGCGGTCTTTCTCTGAACCGGGCAAAATCCACGAAGTCGGGGTGAAGGAAGATCTCCTTCACAATGAAAGCTCCTCGCTAGAGCAACAGAAGCTCCGTAAAGAAACCGGGAAACCAGCTTTGCCCAATCACATCCCCCCTCGGAGCGGGACGGAGACCCGAGGTCCTGCCTCCTCTATTGAGACAGAAGACACGATGAAAGGCAGAGAGTACGCCGAGGAGGTCCACGGAGGTCCTCACTCTGCACACAAGCAGGTCATCCTAGACCAGCAAAGACTGGGCACCTTCGCTGAGTATGAGGCCAGGTGGAATATTCAGAAACCCCCCCAGGAAACAAGAGCCTCCGGACGGTACCGATCGGCTGATAACATCCTGGATCCAGGACCGGAGGAGAGAACCAATACCACCTGTTTCCACGAGAGATCCAGATCGTCTCCTTCAGCCGACATCTACGGACAGGTGAGGCACAGAGTGTTCACGCTGATTATTGGAGTTATCAAAATGAGAGGCCTCGTTGTTTGAACTCGTTTTTGATACCCACAGAAGTGGGTATTCACCTGACAGGGAGGGTTTAATTAAAGATGCAATTAAGTTGTATTATGGGTAATGTAGTATGCAGTGTTTTTGAGGGCTTGACGCATAACTGGAGAAAAAATCCAGGATACTTTTACCACTGATGCTTCAATTTTGTTGTTTTTTTATTCCCAAGTACAATACTAAAGGGACAGTTCGTCCCAAAATCAAAGATACATATTTATCTTCGTACCTGCTATTTATCAGTCTAGATTCTTTTGTTGTGAGTTGTTGGAGATATCGGCCGTATCACGGTGCAGAAGAAAGCATACATCTTGTTAACGTTAATGGCGTCCTCCTGAGATAGCAGAGTGATGAAGAGATAAATGCTTCCACAAAGTCTTAACGCTCTCAAAATGACTCAAACTTACACTTTTATTGGAGTTATCAAAATGAGAGGCCTCGTGGTTGTAACTTGGTTTTAGTCACTTAAACGCTGCAACTGTTTGAAGCCCTCCGGGCGGCTTATAGGCAAACATGACTACTCACTCAGGGTGGAAGGAACAGGAGCATGAAAGGAAAGAGCCAAGTCAAATATTAATCCATGTTTGTTCATAAAGACACACCCTCGGCTTAAGGAAGAGAGAGGGGCATCGACACGTGGTTTGTTTTATTTCACTAACAACCAGGAAGCTACAACATGAGCTGATTGTAATAAGTACAAATAGACTAAAACTTCACTCTTCTGGACAAATGGAAACCTGTTTTTTTGTGCTTTGCATAACCGACTAAATGTTTGTTTCCACTTTCTCTACAGAAGATTCAAGTTCCTGCAAGAAAGTCAGAGACAGAATATTCCCAGACGGAGAGTAAACCTGCTGAACCGCTCATCTCCGCCACACGGTGAGTGGATCTCATGTGATGTTCCTGCTGCTGCACCAGTGTCTTCAGCGGTGGGACTTCCTTTATTTGTCTCCAGTATACAGTACAGGATAGAAAAAGTGAAACTCTAGAGACTCTAGAGATCGCCTGAGTGAGCTCGTAGAGGAACAGTGAGGTCTTTATAATGGGGCAGCTGTGACAACATGAGCCGTCTCTTTAGCTGTGCTTTGTGTCGTTTGCTGGAGGTTTGCTGGCGTAGGCGAAACATCTGACCATGACAGTGAGGAAGGGAGGGGAGGGGGGGCAGCCTGAAGGCATGAAATGATCTACAGTAAGATCTGTGACTTTGCATAATTGGATTTTTTAGCCACGCTAGCGGCATGGCTCTATGGATGACAATGTTGGTCTGTTGTCACTTTACAGATTCAGGTTTCCCTTTTGTGTCATAATAATCCCACAAAGTTGATGAAAAAATAACACATAAAAGTGGACAGGAACACTTAGAAACAAGAGTGTTAAGAAATGTTTTTGCTCGATGACAGTTTCCTAACATTTAATAGGAATAGACAGTGTTTTCGCTCCACACTGCTCGAAATACAGATCCACTTAAGACTGAAACATCTTGGCCATGACGTTTGGTACAGGCGTTCATGTTCCCCTCTGGATGAACCTTATATAACATTACTGATCCCACAACTTCTCGTCTAGCGCCATCATTAATTCAAAACAATTGTTCCAAATTTTGGTTTATGGTAAAAAATAAAAAAGGTACCTTGAAAAGTACTTGAATTTTAGCTATAAAAACCCTGTTAACGTTCCCATCAAGCCTCAGCTAAATACCTAATTAGCTAATGTTAGCATGCTAACAAGCTAAACTAATATGGTTGACATGTTAAACATTATATCTGCTAACCATCAGCATGTTAGCATCGTCATCGTGAATGTCTAATATCTGCCAGACTCTTGAATTATGGGATATGCTGTTCTTTTATGTTGTCACCTGAGAACACTGTGTTACCATCTAAATGAATACAGGCTAACCTATAATCACAAATTCGGTTGTTTTAGCCCGTTGGAGGTAAAGTGTATTTGCCTTGAAGTGTTTTAAATAACACGTCGATATGAAGCTGTGTGCGTTTGGATTAAACCTCCTTCATTAGTAATGGTTTGCTTAAAGGGCAGGGCAGAAGTGTTGACGGGTAACGTTGATGTTTCATGTGATCCTCTGATTGTTAACTCCTGTCGGCTGAAAACAGTGAGATGTTATGTTAACGTATGAGGGCACATGCTTTATTTTAATAATAACAAGACAGCTGTGACCAGTAAAACTTGGCATTAAAGGGGCACTTCACCACTGTTACACATGAAGTTCAGTTTGACCCTCAAGGACAGAGAGAGAGAGAGAGAGAGAGAGAGAGCCACTCAGGCTGAAAATGTAGTATTTATATCTCATTTTTGAGAGTTATATTTAAAGTTTTAGAGTTTGGGTTTGTTTTTGTTTTCACAGAAAGTCTGCGTTACAAATTGGAGGAGTGGAGGGTTGACAGAAGCTGGTATTCACCTGACAGCGAGGGTTTAATTAAAGATGCTGTTGAGTTGCATTATGGGAGATGGAGTATCCAGTGTTAAGAGAGCTTGACACATAGCTGGAGAAAAAGCCTGGATATCTCGGCCCCTTATGCTTCAATATTTACTGTTATATATTTCATTTTTATTCCCAAGTACAAAACTAAATTGCTTTTAAAGGGACAGTTCACCCCAAAATTTAAAATACATATCTTTCCTCTTACCTGCAGTGCTATCTGTCGATCTATATCAGGTGTGAGTTGCGGATATCGTGTTGAGTGTTGGAGATATCTAGCGTAGAAAAACATATTACATATAGTGTCATTATATTATATAAGACAGACATTTATACCCACGATATCTCCAACACTCTGCAACTCACACCAAAACAATCTAGATTGATAAACAGGTAAGATTAAGAATATGTAGTTTACATTTTGAGGAACTGTCCCTTTAATGCTGATCAGGTTCATATTTTGTGATAGCAGTTTATTTTAATATGTCGACTTAATCTGCGTTTTTTAAGCCAGTTTTTAGTGTTTTACAGCCAATTTATCCGTAAAGTTATTCTCTTTTGCTCGGATCTCTTAGAAACAAAATGTAAGCTACGTTCAGTGGCGTGGTCGAGATGACTTCACGGTTTGTAACCAGTTATTCTGGAGTCTCCGTGCTTTAACTAAACCCCCCCACAGGTGAAACTCGGTGACGGTGTAGAGTTTCTCATTGATGACACTCACGTTTGCATGACAACAACAGAGAGGAGGACGCTGTTGTCATTGTAAAGGCCTGTGAGGTGAGCTCCACCCAGATGGTGTTATTGATACAGGAGTAAAGAGACTCACAGCACGCTAGCTTTTTCTACTTGTGTTCTGTGGAAATGACACTTATAAAACCTCAGAGAGGGTGAGTTCACTTATTTATACATTTATTGAAATATACTGTATTTGGTCTCAGTCTGGAAAGCTAAGACTGTCATGGATTTATATTTGTAAAGACGGAAAACCACCAGAATTTATTGTGTTTCCTATTGAACAAAGAAAAAAGTGTAGTAGTGTGTTCACAGTTAAAGAATCAAAGAAAAAAATACTTTTTTGAAGATTATTTTGGTGGCTTTTTGCTTTTTATGGTAAAGGACAATGTGTTAGACAGGAAAGAGGGAGAAAGAAAGAGGACAACATGCAGCTAAGGGTCATGAGTTGGATTTGAACCAATGTGAAGAGTCAAAGAAATTAGAGAAAAGTCTCAATGAATTGAAGTAAATAGAGGTTGCGTTTAACAACAGCAAAAATATATCAAAACATCTGCTTACAAACCTCAGATAATTAAATTAATCCAAGTTTCATTCATCCAGTCGTATGATCACTACTTCACAAACACATCTTCACTAAAAACATACTTTTTAAAACCCTTAGGACTTCCACAGGTGAGGCTGTTTATGCAGAACTGTTTTGAATAGTCAGGTTTTGATGAAGATGCACGTGTCTCTACCTCTCTCAACCCAACCGGTGGAGGCAGATAGTCGCCCGGCCAGAGCCTGGTTCTGGTTCTTCCCGAGGTTTCTACCCGTTAAAGGGGAGGCTTTTTCTTGCTCATGTGGGTTCCAGACCTGCTGTTAATCAAATGTGTCTCAAGATAAGTTCTGTTATGATTTGACTCTATACAAATACATTTTATTGAAGTAGTGAGCATAACTCTGGATCAATAAGACTTTATTATTCTGCAAGTTGTGTTAGAGTTTGTAAACTGATGTTTTGATATAGTTTTGCTGTTGTAAAAACGCCACCTCCATTTACTTCAATACATTAAGACTTTTCTGTTTTTTGATTCTCCGTTCACCGTGGAGATGTGAGAGAACTTTTCTGCAAGAATTTAAGGAAACACGTTGTGAGTTATTGGTAAACAGATGTTTATTATAGGGGTGAAGTGTTCCTTTAATGTTGGACACCTTTGATCGGGAACAATGTTGATGATTTCTCATGTAGACTAAGATAACTCTTGTTATTGTGGTTCATCCGTATTCCCCAAACAGTCACCCTAAAGTACCGACATCACAGTAATATGACTCAAAGTAATATCTGTAGGAATATTTGTAGTAATATCTGTAGGGATATCTAATATCTGCAGTAATATCTGCAGTAATATCTTTGGCATGGTGTTTCTTAGAGGTAACCTTCTCACATTTTCTGCAGAGCTGAGTCTGAGGCGTGGGGGCGGGTTTAAGCTGCAGCCACAGTTGTTCATTGGGTAACTTGTCACAGCTTGTAAGAGTTGTAATTGGGAGGTTTTGAGTTTTGGCGTCAGTCTGTCCAGAAGTCACCGTGGTGAATCTTGTGACTGCAGAACCAACACAGTTTTGTCTTTAATCAGAGCTGCGTGATTTATGCATTAATGCTCTGAGAGTACGGCTGATTGAATTAGTATCGGTGTGTCATGCCTTTACCATAAGGTCTGGATCATATTTAATGACAAACGCTGGTTCAAATGTTAGTATACAGTCATTTCAGCTCCTGTACCTCGCTGCCAGGCCTCTAGTGAACCCTCGTCCACGTCTCACTTTACTCACAAAGAGTTAAAATCTGCGACTGAAGGAAAAAGTGATCCGGTTTTGCTCCTTTTTTCTGGAGGATTATTTATTCCTCTACGCTGACTTGTGGGAACTCAAATATTCCTCTTCGTGCTGCCAGCTGAGCAGGGAGGAGGCTTTTTTGTCAGAGGAGAAGGGAGACGTGTGTCTTGTCATGCTGGCATAATCACAGAGGCTGCAGAGAGAGAACCAACAGGCCTCCGAGCAGAGTGTGTTATTTGATTGAGCTGCAGATGATAGCTCCCCTGGCTGTGTGATTAAGAGCTCAGCATTGTGTTCCTCAGGTTCCCTGACGGAGAACCCGGCGACTGCAGAGTGAGAGAGGCTCAGTACTCAGCGCCTCCTCCTCCGCCTCCTCCTCCTCCAGGAGCAAACCTGGACTCCAGACTCAGAGCTGGACCCGCCGCCGTGACCCACAGACCCACCTCGGGATCCCACAGTCTCCCGGAGTCGACCCTCCCTCCGCTGGAGGACCGCGACCACAGCGAGCCGCCGTCTGGGCCGAGGAGTTGGCCCTCTCCCCCACCCGAATGCCCTGAGGTCGACTCCCTGGAGTCCCTCTCTGGTTCCCAGAGCGAGATCCTCACCCACTGCTCTCCTCAGGCTGACCCGGACCCGGCCCACGCTGCAGAGGGAGATTCTGAGCAGGCCAAAGGACTCGAGGACAAAGGACAAGGGGCAGCACATCATCTGTCAACATCCAATCCTCAGCCGGCCTCGACTCCCCCGTCTCCCCCCCACAGACCTCCAGGGCCGGTCTCCATGGAGGGGCAGCGCTCTCCTTCTCCACAGTTTTCTCCTCAGAGACTCAGTGACAAACCTCCGGTCTCTCTACAGGACGAGGACTCAGACAGGTAAAAGATTTTGTGTTTTATCAGAAGGGGATTTATAGAAAAGTGCAGAGAAAAAAGATGAATATAGACACCAGACTCCATTGACAAAAACAGTGATTTAACCTCTCAGAACACAGGAGTTACTGCTCTACTGCTGCCTCAGTTAGTTTGTGTTATTGTGAGACTTTGGTGGACCATTTGAAACAGCAAAGACAGCTTCATTCATATTTATTACAATTGTAAATCAACATTCAATTTGTTGCATGTCTATTCATTGTTTTTAACCCCTGCAGATATCTTCTGTCAGATTAAGATCAGGCTGCACTAATATTATTTTAAATTTCCAAAGTCAACTCAGATTGTTCTCAATCATAGAATAAATCTGCAGCTGTAAAAACTACAGTTTAGTCAGAACACAGTGATGTAACTCCTCATGTATTAGTTTTATTTTATTCAGCTATTGCACACAATACAGTCAGTGTAGACTGTATACTACAGAGTATACAATGTGACTGAAAGACACAGGCAGCAAGTATAATGCTTATAAATGCCAATCCTACATTCTTATTTAATAAATGCTTCCCTCAAGAAAATACATAAAAATCACTTAAAAGTAACTGTTCTTTTGAAACCTAAAAGTGAGTTACACATTCTTACATTTATGTAACTTATTAAAACACCAACAACAGAGATACATCTTATTTTTTAAGCTTTTTTGCACGCTAAACTTACACATTTCTCATCAATCATATTACCACTAATGTATTGAAGATAAAAATCCTTTTGCATACAGTCTGCTCCTCTGTGTCTTCGTGCTACGAGCACAAAGGAGCTCATTGAGTCACTGCCTTTGTAGAATCAGTGACTTCTGTCCACGTTGTTTCCATGTTTCTATAAAATAAGTCTTAGTTGAGTTAAATAACGAAAAATGTAGTTTTTTCCGAAGCCGTTTTGTTCATCCTCTTGATTCAGAACTAATTGATATCATCTGTAGAGAGCTTCTGACTCGGATCATTACATCCAGCAGAGAAAGGTGGGAGGAGTCGTCCAGATGTCTCCGATATATTCAGCTCACTGGGCATGGAAAGAAAATATCAGTGTGCATAAAGCAGCAAACGTTTAAATAATTCTTAGAGCTTCTTTTTAAAAGACTCTCTCTCTCTCTCTCTCTCTCTCTCTCTCTCTCTCTCTCTGTCTCTCTCTCTCTGATGTTTCAGGACGGAGCATGTGATAGATAACCAACATTCTGCAGTGAAGAAAGTCCCGATCAGGATCGTCCACTCGGAGGGCGTCGCAGAGAAGGAGACGAGTCCCTTTCTGCAGCACACTGACCCCCCCGCTGTGGAGGACCAGGGTCCCGGTGTGATCCGGCTCGGCGGTCTGGGAGCCGCGGGGCAGGACTCGGTCTTCTGTGCGTTCACTCGCCAGAAGGATCCGGACGAAACGCAGAACGCTCAGACAGAAACGTACATGACCACCGACAGAGATCACAACTCTGACGGTCAGCTGACGGAGACCACACGACTGTCTGAGGATCAGAAGAGAGAGGAGCTGGCCAAGAGCATCATGGGAAAGGATAAATCACTGGCTGATATTCTGGACCAGAGCAAGATGAAGACCACCATGGACCTGATGGAGGGCATCTTCCCTCAGGGGGAGCAGCTGTTAGAAGGAGCTCATCAGAGAAGGAAGGTCAGCCGACCCGCTGAGGAAAGGTCAGTCTACTGTTTATTTATCTGATCAGCTGAGTAGAGATGTTTATCAGTGTGTCTGTGTGAGGTTCTCCTCCACAGTCAGTGTTTCACTACAGCAGATGTTTGTAGAAACAGACAGGAGAACCAGCACGGAGCAGATCAATGTTCTGCTGTGGACGTATTTTAGACTCCTAAAAGAATCAATATCAGTTTAAGAGAACGCTATATTTAGAATATTTACACCTCTTTACCTTTATGACGGAGAACTGAAGCTGTTATCTATGCTCTCTACAAAGACACCAGACTACATTCACACAAACAGAGACTTAACCTCTCAGAACACAGGAGCTGCTGCTCTACTGCTGCCTCCACCTGTTAGTCTGTTTGTGTTATTGTGAGACCCTTTGAAACACCAAAAATCTCTGTTTGTGTGAATGTAGTCTGGTGTCTTTGTAGAGAGCAGAGGTAACAGATCCAGTTCTCCGTCATAAAGGTCTGACTGACGGCAAAGATACTTCAAGGATTCTCTGGGTTCTTTTGGCCAAATTGGAAATTAATTTTAATAACAATACATTTTTCATCAGTGTATAAGAACATGAAACTAAACACTGGACCTTTAAGATCAGATAAACCATTTTCTTAATGAGTTAAATTGAACAATAAGCTGAATAAACTTCGACTAATAAACTATTTAATCCGATGAATCACTTTATTCAAATGGAGGATATTTTGTTGTGACGACACATTCAAAAACCTCATTATTTGAATGTAAATAAAAGACATTTGTTTCAGCCCCGCTCATGTGTTTGTAGTTCTAGTGGTTCTTCATGTGTTTGTAGTTCTCGTGGTTCTTCATGTGTTTGTAGTTCTCGTGGTTCTTCATGTGTTTGTAGTTCTAGTGGTTCTTCATGTGTTTGTAGTTCTAGTGGTTCTTCATGAGGCTCATGTGTTTGTAGTTCTAGTGGTTCTTCATGTGTTTGTAGTTCTAGTGGTTCTTCATGTGTTTGTAGTTCTAGTGGTTCTTCATGTGTTTGTAGTTCTAGTGGTTCTTCATGTGTTTGTAGTTCTCATGTGTTTGTAGTTCTCTCGTGGTTCTTCATGTGGTTCTTCATGTGTTTGTAGTTCTCGTGGTTCTTCATGTGTTTGTAGTTCTCTTCATGTGGTTCTTCATGTGTTTGTAGTTCTCGTGGTTCTTCATGTGTTTGTAGTTCTCGTGGTTCTTCATGTGTTTGTAGTTCTAGTGGTTCTTCATGTGTTTGTAGTTCTAGTGGTTCTTCATGAGGCTCATGTGTTTGTAGTTCTAGTGGTTCTTCATGTGTTTGTAGTTCTTTGTTTGTAGTTCTCTTCATGTGTTTGTAGTTCTAGTGGTTCTTCATGTGTTTGTAGTTCTCGTGGTTCTTCATGTGTTTGTAGTTCTAGTGGTTCTTCATGTGTTTGTAGTTCTAGTGGTTCTTCATGTGTTTGTAGTTCTAGTGGTTCTTCATGTGTTTGTAGTTCTCGTGGTTCTTCATGTGTTTGTTCTAGTGGTTCTTCATGTGTTTGTAGTTCTAGTGGTTCTTCATGTGTTTGTAGTTCTAGTGGTTCTTCATGTGTTTGTAGTTCTAGTGGTTCTTCATGTGTTTGTAGTTCTAGTGGTTCTTCATGTGTTTGTAGTTCTAGTGGTTCTTCATGTGTTTGTAGTTCTCGTGGTTCTTCATGTGTTTGTAGTTCTAGTGGTTCTTCATGTGTTTGTAGTTCTCGTGGTTCTTCATGTGTTTGTAGTTCTCGTGGTTCTTCATGTGTTTGTAGTTCTCGTGGTTCTTCATGTGTTTGTAGTTCTCGTGGTTCTTCATGAGGCGTCTCAGTAACATGACCGACGTTGTATTTCAGGGAAAAGGAGGACAGCATGGCGTCCGCTGTAACCATGGTGACCAGCTCCACGTATTACAGCACATCTGCTCCCAAAGCCGAGCTCCTCATTAAGATGAAGGACATGCAGGAGCAGGAGGAGGAGGAGGAAGACTCCGAAGACGAGCTGGACATCGATCTGGCCAACAAGAAGGTAAAGTCTCTTACTGGACCCGTACATATTGACTCTGTGGGGAAATGCTTGGAAAGTGTAACAGACAAGAACAGGAATTCCTTTATCTTGTATCCTGTATATCTTTAGTGGATCATAGAATATGTTTTTCTCTGGTTTGAAACTGAGACCAAACTTTTCTACCAATGTCAGTTTTCGAGCCACAGACTAGCTAAAGCTTGTTTTTAGCCTCAAACCTCTTTTGCTGCTGAAATAGTTGTTGATCACTTGCATTGAACTCTACTACCGGCTGGTTAAAGGTTTAATATGAAACTTTTACCCATTAAAAGTGTCTATAAATGACTAGACCTATGTTATAGATGTTGTTGAGTTGTGTATTTACATTATTCCAAATGATTCCAATCATTTTCACACCTGAGAAATCTGTTATTTTAATCAAAGTATCTGTGTGTTTCATTTGGAAACTGTCGATGGCTTCATATAATCACTTCTTATCCAGTTTCAAGTCAACATTTTTATATCTTGATGAAGTATTAAAGTTCTCAGATGTCTGGATCTTAAGTTATCAGAAAAGCAAGCTAATGTTAGCATCAGCTCGTCTCTCCTCCAGGAGGGACTTTGTCCTTGAAAAGCTTCAGAGAAACACAGATTTTTAACATGAAGCTGCTTCATTCAGTATTTAATCAGAGGAGGAAACCTCTGTGGTAAAACCTCCTCAACCATGAACACTGAAGGATGAAAACAACAACTCCCATGATCCCACGCTGCTTCACCACGTCACCAAACTACATCTGTTTATTGTTTTGAGTGAGAAACAGAAAAATGTCATTTTTGCATCAAGACAACAGCCAAAATAAAATAGTATTGTTGTTTTTTAAAGTGTGAATCACTAGAATCAAGACAGTTTTTTGAAGATACAGTCATAAATGAGCTATAAAAAAAAAAGATATCAGGCTGATGGAGCCAGTAGTATGTTAGATTAGCCAGACAGACAGACAGACAGACACAGATACACACACACACACACACACACACACACACACACACACACACACACACACACACACACACACACACACACACACACACACACATGATCTCCCCTCAAGTTTACACCTGACAGAAAATGAAACAGAGAATATTGGTTTAAAGATGAAATTGAAGGTTTTGGTATCTTGTCTGTTTTCTGCAGCAAGAGCTGATCGACTCCCTCAGCAAGAAGCTCCAGGTTCTGCGTGAGGCCCGTGAGAGTCTTCAGGAGGACGTCCTGGACAACAACGCTCTGGGAGACGAGGTGGAGGCTCGAGTCCAGCAGGTCTGCAAACCCAACGAGCTGGACAAGTTCCGGATGTTTGTCGGTGACCTGGACAAAGTGGTGAGCCTGCTGCTGTCGCTGTCGGGCCGCCTGGCCAGAGTGGAGAACGCCCTCAACAGTCTGGAGGAGGACGCCACCGCGGAGGAGAGGGTGAGGAGACCTAGAGCGACCTGTCAATCAGTGTGTAGCCCCGCCCTAAAGCATCCCCTGCTTTATGGTCTGTTTGACTCTAAATGGAGCATCATTTACTAAATGAACATCATGCTGTATTGAAGAAGACTTGAAACTAGAGATTGAGACCATAAACTCATGTTTACAATGTTTACTGAGGGAATAAATCAAGAGAGAAGTAGAGTCATTTTCTCATAGACTTCTATACAACCAGAGGAGTCGCCCCCTGGTGGACAGGAGAGAGAATGCAGCTTTAAGACCAGTTTAAGACTGTCTTGTAGCGCTGCTTGGTCGTGAACATTTGAATTTTTGTTCAGTCACATGACGTCACAAATATTAACTGATTAAAACACTTATACGTTTTTAGATGCTTTAGAAACAGGAGGTCTGAAAACAAAAAATCTACATTTGAATAAATATTTTGCAGCCAAATCAAATAGTTTACAGGATATTCAACCTTTGTTTCTTTATAATTACTTTAATATTTGACTTCTTTCCTCACAGGGTTTGTATAAAGATAATAAAGTAATCTATGAGATATGAGTTTATAGATGATTATAATCCCTCCTCGTCATTGCGCAGGTTGCTTTATGGCTATTTGCCACAAACAGCTCCCAGAGTAAAAACCTCTTTGTGTCACGCTACGATGCCACGGTTCAAAGCTTAAATCGTTTGGTAATAAAACTCTTTATGTGCTTCTTTCCTCCACAGCGCACGTTGACGGAGAAGAGGAAGCTGCTGATCCGACAGCACGAGGACGCCAAGGAGCTGAAGGAGAACCTGGACCGCCGGGAGCGCCTGGTCTACGACATCCTGGCCCACCACCTGCCGGGGGACGGCCTCACGGACTACGAGCACTTTGTCAAGATGAAGTCGGCGCTCATCATCGAGCAGAGAAAGCTGGAGGACAAAATCAAGCTGGGGGAGGAGCAGCTGAAGTGTCTGACGGACAGCCTGCCGATAGAGCAGAGGCTCAACTTCTAGACTGTCTGTCTCTGACGTGACTGATGATTGACACTCGTGTTCCTCCGAGGTGCAGTTGAGCCTGGTGACCAGCAGAGGGAGACAAAGACTAGCAGACACTTTTGTTTTGTTTTCTGCTGAAGGTTCCTCTCAGCTGGACCTCCATAACACCACTCTGTCTCACAGCCTCCAGATGTTCCTGAGGGACGTTCTCCTGGCGTCCACAAACCACTGTCTATCTAATGTCTTTCATGCCATTCTGTTTGTTTTTATTTTTTTTAGTAATTTATTGTAGCCTTTTGAATCGGCGCAGGAGGAGACAGTATTTTATCTTCAACTGATTTGAGCAGCCGCGCTTCACGAACTAGAAGTATTTATCATGTTTGAATAATTTCACATCAAATCTGGCCGAATATTTCAGTAAACACAAAGGTGTTTTTATTTTTTAAACCTTTATATAAATATAAACTAGTGGCCTTTGTACTAAGAAGTTTGTGCCGTGGCTTCCCTCCCTGAAGAAGCTTTTACTCTGCAGTGAACAGAACATGAAGTGATATCTACGACACAGAAGAGCAGCAGCACTTCACGTTCACACTTTAAGTGAAATCACGTTTTATTTTGAAGTGCCTGTGAATCACCGTCCGCTCTCTTCATGTCGCTGCTCCGTTTCAATTCACAGCCACAAAAAAAAGAAAGAGACTTGTATAGATTGTGATCCTGCCTCGTATAAAGTGTTTCTGTATTTCCTCTCATGACTTCACTGTGTTTTTGGTTATTCACGGTGCAGATGTTAAATGTTACCACAGTTGTTACTTCTAGATGAATTTCAAACACTAAAACTAAAATTTAACCCCCCCCACAAGAGGATGTTTGTTCTGCACATTTTGTTATGTTGGTTTTTTTTCACGCGCTTCATGCACTGCTGCAGCCCGACTCTTAACACTTTACCAGCCGAGCTCCTTTATATCAAATAAAAGAGTCTGCTGAAATCACGCAGTCTGGTGTTTGATTGATTTTGTTCAGCTGGTTCTTCACGGTCATTCATTAACGTCTCCCACGCCCAGCACTCACCTGATAGTGAGGAAGGTAAAAAAAGACTTTGGAGTTTCTTTAACTAGTCGCCTGTTTCTCTCACAGAGACGATCAGTCAGATTAACTCTGCTGTGATCAATAACGCGTCTGTGGAGGGATTCAGTTTATTTTGAGAACAGAAGATCTGAACTTATTTAAAGGTGAGTGACGGGACAATAACTTTTATTTAACTGCATAAAGTTGGGATTTAAATGGACAATCATTAACTCCAGTAAAGCTTAGACACACTTTACTGCTTTTATTCTACGTCTCAACATAATTCATCAACGTTTTCATTTTATTTTGAAGGTATTTATGCACATTCCCAATACATAACAAAGTTTTTTTTAATATTGTATTTGAGAAAGTTATGCTGTCATACAGTTCGTTGTATCCTTGATGATTTAGGAGAAAGATAGAAGATATTTAGATAGCTCAAAGTCTACGCTGTCATAATAGCTTGTGCCAAAGATCTAAATATATATATATATATATATATATATATATATATAGTATGTAGAATTTGTCCGACAAACTTAAAGATTTAGTCCAGGTTCTTCTTCCATGGTAGTATTTAATAATGTATATTTTAAAAAACATCAACATTAAATGCTTTTACATATAAAACTTCTCCTGTAAATAATTAGAATAATTAAAATAACAGATTAGGAGAACATGGTCTTAATAGTAAACTTGATTTATTAATCACCTTTACTTACATTACATTACATTACATTACAGGCATTTAGCAGACGCTTTTATCCAAAGCGACTTACAGGAAGTGTATTCAACATAGGTATTCAAGAGAACTACTAGTCACCAGAAGTCATAAGTGCATCTCCTTTCTTAAACAAGCATCTTAAAGCATAAACCAGAGCAAAAGTATAGTGCAGAGGCAAATTACTACGAAAACAATAATTGCAACAAACTAATACGAATATAGTAAGTGCAACAATAAACAACTCAACATTATGTTGAGTTGTTTATTGTTCATGTGCCGACTATTTCAGATGCTTCCACATGTTGCACCTGTTCATGACAAACTGTTTATATAGATTGTTTTTTATATTGCAGTTTAAAACATTTGAGTTTATGTAAATAAATATAATACACCGATGAATTACTATCAACCAAAAAGCTTCACTGTGTGTCAGTGAGGTTTGGTTATTTGATTAATTGTAAACTTGTCTCTTTAAACTACAGACATCTTTAGTCTAAAAACTCAAAGAAGTTCTGCATCATAACTTAATGGTGCTGCCTTGTTGTAGAGCTGCGCAGTGTCAGCATGTGGTTTTAAAACCTTGTTTTACGTTAACAATGTGCTCACAAGGTGCTTTTTATAGAATATAGAAGTGTTCAATTAAAGTACTTCAACCTCATTGACACCCTGAACACCTGCAGTAGTTTTCCATCATAGGAGTGCTGGTTGGTTTTGGGAGCCTTAATTAATAATTATTCATTAATAACCCTGTGTCACAACACCTCACCTTTCCAGACAATATCTGCATTTCATTTTCTCCAATGATAAAAATATAAAGGATACTTCCATGTGTTTCACAGGCACCAATTATTAAAGAGAGTAATGAGGTCCTGGATTTAAAGGGATTTATTGAGACGCTGATGGTGGAAAGAATTGCCTTTTATTTCTATTTTCACCTTTATAGACTCTTCTACAGCCGACGTCTTGATCAGTGTTACCTGGAGGTCAACATGGATCCCCTCAGAGTAGTGGGAGGAAGTTACACAATGTCATCTCCATGTGTCGTTGGGTTTAGAGATGAAGAGAAATGTTGCTAATAGTAAAGCTAGTTTAGCCTTCTGCTAACCTCCTCAGCCCTCTCAGCTGCTGCAGCCCAGAAAAATAAACTATTAGAGAGATAAAGAGAAATGTTGTTAACATGCTAAATTATTAGAAAGATGTAGAGAAAATGTTGCTGACATGTTGAGTTTGTCCGTTCTGGGCTGCTGTAGAAACATGTCGATGCGAGATGGCGGACTCCGTGGAAGACGAGCCTCTCTACATAGATATAAATGGCTTAGTTTTGGGTGATTATACACTGATTAAAGCAAAGTTATGAATCTTCTGTTCAATAACTGCCTATAAAGTGTATAAATATGTTTAACATATTGTGGATGTTTGTGTTTTCAGGAGGTGTGAGCAGCGTGAACTCAACCATGTGCGAGTCATCGATCCGTCTCTCTGAGCGTTAGCGGCTCCTCCGTCAGCAGGATGATTTACTTAGCTCACACCGCTCACTGGCAGTTCCTGGGCCTGACAGTGGGCGCCGTGGCGTGGATCCTCACCATGGCCGCCACCGGCCTGAACGAGTGGCGGCTGTGGCGCCTGGACGACCTCTCCGCCGTGACCTCGGGCGTGGCCTGGGTCGGCATCTGGAGGGCGTGTTTCTACAGCCACGCCTTCGACGGGATCGAGAACTGCCGCAGCATCGCCTTCTCGGACCCGTTCACTCCAGTAGAGGTCGCCACCGCTCAGGTGCTGATGGTTCTGGCGCTGATCTTCGGCCTGGTGGGGAACGTCTGCGGCGCGGTGGCCATGAGGATGGTCTACTTCTCGGTGGAGGATCGTAGGAACATGCGGCTGGCGTTCGTGCTGGCGGGGACGATGTACTTGGTGGCGGGGACGCTCTGTTTGGTTTCGCTGGCGTGGAACATGAGCTCGGTTCTGAACAACAGCAGCATAAACTTTCCTCCAGAGTTCCATCTACCGGCCACTCCGGCGAGTCAGCAGGTCGGATCGGCCATCGCCGTGGGCTTCATCGCCTCCATACTGATGCTCGTTAGCGGGCTGCTTTTCCTCTGCTACCGCTACGCCTGGACGGCCTTGAGCCCGGAGGCCCCTAAAGACAACGGGGACCCGATATATGAACATATACAGAACGGAGACAACCAGGGGAAAGATAATCCTGCATTTCACAGCGAGGAACTCTCATGATGGCAAAACATCAACACTTTATATATTCATCTTTTTTCATCGACAAGAAAGAACGATGTCAGAAAAGAAAAGATTTAAGAAACGACTCATCGACTGAGGAACTGCAGTTTGAGTTTCAGCCATGATATCACCAACAACACGGAGATCTACATCAAAATACAGCTTCACCAAGAACAGTCAAAAATGAATTATCATCAAACCATAGTCTAAAAAATAAGAACTGATTTGACTATTACTACTGGAAAAAAGCATTTTTATTATTTGTGCAAATATTATTTTCCGCTTTTAATGAGTTAAATCTTTTAACCAACATCAGTTTTGATCATAACTATTAAATATTAATTATTTTCTGAATTTAACCACGACACAGAGTTATATTCTGACAGTTTGTTTACATGATACTGCTGTAAATAATTAATTATTTTCTGTTAACTAAATTCTAAGGGGATTAACATTTTGTTTACAGTCTGTGATATGCATGGCATTGAACACTGCAGTGCTTCATAATACAGCAGTGATGCCCCTAGTGGACACCAGGAGAATAACATGTATTATCTCCATAATACAGCAGTGATGCCCCTAGTGGACACCAGGAGAATAACATGCATTATCTCCATAATACAGCAGTGATGCCCCTAGTGGACACATGGAGAATAACATGTATTATCTCTATAATACAGCAGTGATGCCCCTAGTGGACACCAGGAGAATAACATGTATTATCTCTATAGGAAAAACATAACTTAGAAATTCATGATTTTATGATGTAGTGGAATCAAACATTGTTGTTTTAATGTGTTTCATTTGGACATTTATGTCCTTAAGGGTCTGAGTGTTTGTATATTGGCTTCACAGTTTACTTATTAAAGGAGCTGAGGTTCAACTTACAAAATTATATTTAAAAAAGTCATTAATACAGACAGAATGTTGCAAAAAATGAAAACGGAAAAGCTGAATTGTCCCTGTTGATGCACGAGGGTTAAGTTAGCTGTTTAGCTGCTTTACGCGCCGCCATGTTCACCATCTTGTCACTTGAGTTTTTTTGTTGAAAAAAAAGTACTTGTAAAGTCGTGGGCCAGAAAACCAAAACAATGAGCTGAAAGACTCTAAAGCTAAACGAACATCTTTCATGTAATTATTTGTTAATATATAAAATATATCGGTTGTAGCTGCTTTATTATTGTACTGTAATACAACATATTGGTTCATAATGTTGTGCTTTTAAAATAATCTACAGATACTAATTTGTCCGTCTGGATTCTGTTTTCTACGTCTGGAGTGTGTTTGTGCCACAAGAGTTCAGGGCCGGATTCATATCTGCAGTAATAATAAAGGTTTATCTCTGCAGCGTTATCATGTAGTGACATTTGGAGTGCAGCAATGCTGAATCAGCACCAGGAGAGAGAGAACGGTCCGAGCGGGTCGGGTCGACTGGAGGCCCGGATCACGTGACCTGGTGGGAGGCTGACGAGAGCAGGCATGTGAGTACGGAGAGGAGAGGCTTCACAGTGGTGATTGTTACACACACACACACACACACACACACACACACACACACACACACACACACACACACACACACACACACACACACACACACACACACCTCTCTGGAGGCGGCTCGCTGCTGAGGAACAAAAGGCCTCTTCAGCTGAGAACAGCTCTCACGTCAAAAACACAAGTTCCAGAAGTGGATGAAGGTGGAGCGAGCTCTGCAGCAGCATGACGAGGAACTCTGAAAACACACTGATGTTAAATTAACTGAGTTTATATATCAAAGCATTCCTCCAGATAAGAGATTCAGGGGAAATATTCTGATTATTCACCATCCTCCCTCCTCACCTTTCTACTCCTCTAAAGTAAATCCTGACATAATGTTTTATCTAATCTGGAGTCATTTGATGCAGAATGGTGGAGCGCTGATAAGAAGAGATCAGTGCAATTTAAAACTGTCAAGTCATAATCATAAGTGTGTTGACCAAAAGCCAACAGAACATCAACAAAGATCTTATTTCAGTAGATTCAAGAGAGATGATTTGTTCTTTTTTAACTTCCTGCCATCATCTGTAGAGATCATGATCAGATAAATCATCATTATATCTCCACGAGCAGCTCGTCTCTACAGTCATGACTTTACTGGATAAGAAAGACTTAATCTTTTAAAAAGCAACACGTTGTTAAAGATTAAACCAGTTAGAGATAAAGCAGCGTCTAGTCGAGGTGGTTTCACCAAAGAGTTTCATTTCTCCTCTTAAAGGGGAACTTCAGCATCTGTTTACTGGTGTTGATGGAGTTAAACTGGGTATGTGAGAAAAATAGAGTTACATGAAGACATTATTTGGCTTCAGAAGGAGCTGTGTGAAATCTATGAAGCATAAGTTTGAAGAATTAATAGTTTGAAAATTGGGAAAACATCTGGAGGTGTGGCGTTAAAAAAGTAGTGCTACCAGACATCTACAAGACATGTAAAGACAGAAGTCAGATATTAAGTGCATTATGAAGAAACAAAGGTTGAATATCCTGTAAACTATTTTACAGGATATAAAATGTAGATATTCTAAAAACGAATTGACCTTCTTTGTTTAATTTAAATCGTATTTTTATCAGTGAATATTTGGCTGTGTGATAGCGCTAAGTTACAAAACTAAGCTTAAGTCCTGCAGCGCTCTATAAAGAACGAGACAGTCTGTGCAGGGCAGGTGGGAGGACGGAAACGTCCAACAGGAGACTGTTATATGTGTTTCAAAACCAAGTCAAGGTTTTGTTAAGTAACTTATTTATTTAACTAAATTATTTTAACCAAACCCAACCAAGTAAACCTTAAAAACTAAGTAAACCTGTTTTGGAGGTTTATTTTGAACAACAGTCCAAACGAAACCAACAAACCGTCCCTGAAACGTCCAAAACTAAAATGACACCACCATAGTTTGAAGCATAGAACGTGAGAACATGTTGCTGCATTGATTTTTTAAACCTTTTTTTTTTTTTTTTAACTGTCAGAATCAAGTGTAGTGCTCCTTTAACTTTCAGATGTTTTCATTAGGAGAGCTGTTGAAGACTTATTTCCTCTCCCATCAATCATCTCACGACCCCTCACATGTATCTTTGCGACCCTCTGAAGGGGCCGACCCATGTGTTTGGAACCACTGGAGTAATGTGACTGTTTTGTTTCTAATAAAGTACTTTACTGAAGTATTTAAATACAGTTCGTTTATTCTACGTTGTCGTATCGGTTCTTGTCTTCCTCTCATGCCAGATAAGACAGATAAGAGGGATTTAGTTATTATTGGTGATTGTGAGTGTGGAGGAACATTATCATGATGGTGTATCTGTTATGAGTGTGTTGAGCAACAGAAAACTGTAATTCCCAATCATATTTTATCAAAGTCTGAACCCCGATTATCTCCATCTGAACTGTCGGCGTAGAGGGTCATGTGACAGTCAGACAGTAAATCATTTAAAGATTTCATCAGTACTTATCAACCCCTTCAGGGTCGGGTTGTTTGTTTGTAGTCGGATGCATTTAAACCTAATTCTTCATTAGAAGACGACATGTCATTTCCTTTATGTTTATGGCTCGCCGACCGGCCCGGAGGGCACTTGGAGTTCTCCGGTAATCGTGAAGAACATCTTAGTTTGTTTTCTCGGCCTCCCCTGCTGATAGACGCCCCTCTCTCTGGGAGACACCAGGTCCTCCCTGCAGCCTGCGCGGCGTCGGACGATAGGAAGCTTCACTCTCAGTCCGATCCAGCAGCGTGGGACTGATTACTGAACGGACCTACTGGACACAGGACCGGGGGCCTAAAGTATCAGGGGCCTCCTTAGCCTTCACCTACAAAACGTCCCTCAAAGAGACAAGTCCCAACCAGGAAGAGACTCAAAAAGACCACAAAGAATCAACTGCAAAGAGACACAAAAAAACGACAAACAGACCAAAATGACTCCATAGAGATGCTTTACAGCTGCAAAGAGACCACATGCAGACTAACAAACGACTGTGAAAAGGGGCAACACAACCACAAAGAAACACAAAATCAATACAAAGTGACACAAAACCACCATCAAGAGACACAAAGATACCTTAAAGAAACACTAAATGACTACAAAAAGACTCACAAATACTACAAAAAGACACAAAACAACTACAGAGAGACATAAAATAACTAAAAAGAGGCACAAAATGCCTTCAAAGGAACACATGTTTACCACAAACACACACAAAACAACTATGAAGACATAAAATCAACTTTAAAGGGACACAAAATTACTTCAAAGCGGGATGCAAAAAAACTACGAAAGGAGCAGACCAACGATCGACTAAAATATCTTCAAAGAAACACAAAACAACTGCAAAGAGACACAGAATGAATACAAAGAGAAACAAAAAGACTAAAGACACAAAACATCTATGAAGAGATAAAACAGACTTTAAAGAGACACAAAATCACTACAAAGCAGGATGCAAACAACTACAAAAAGGGGCAGAACAACCATGGATAAAAGAAAAACTACAATAAGACCAAAACAACTACAGAGAGACACGAAACATTAACAAAAAGAGGCTAAAGAACTATAAAGTCTGAGTCTTGCTCTTATGTATAAGAGGAGGTGAAGTCTTTCTACATTGTCTCATCATGTAAAGTCTCTTTATAGGAAACATATGCTTCTCTGACAAAATCATTATCTTCATGCTATCAGAAACCTCCATCATTCGAGGAGGTGGAGGTAACAGGTAACAACTCATTCATGTCCTGACTCCATGTAAATAACACACACAGTTTCAGACTGCAGAGAGCGGCGACCTCTGACCTCAAATACAAATTTGGTAATTATGTCAAGGCGGGCGACCTGTTCTGCATTCTTCCCGGTACACGCTGCCCATTAGGAGCGTTCATTAAACACAGCTTAGCCCAGCGAGCCACCAGGAAATCTGATGGAATTAGTCTCACGCTGCGTTTCCACCGCCGCGGACACACCTGACGCACCGAGGCCGGCTGCTTTCTGTCCCTAATAGACGACCGGATGAGAGGGGGGGGTAAGAGAGCAGCCATGTTTCCACCTCTGACATAACTGAAGAAAAATATGACTGCAAAGAGATGCAAAATGACTAAAAAGACAGAAAAAACTATAAAGAGACAAAAACAACCACAAAGAAACAAAGAAATCACTACAAAGTGATTCAAAACAACTATCAAGAGACTCAAAGTGAACTCAAAGAGACACAACATGACTTCAAAGACACAAAAGTTAACCACAAAGACACAAAATGACCACAAAAAGACACCAAACAACTATAGAAAAACACAAAATCACTACAAAGTGACACAAAACAACTATCAAGAGACAAAGTGACCTCAAAGAGAAGCAAAAGGACTACAAAGACAAAAAAACAACTATCGAGAGACATAAAATAACTAAAAAGAGGAACAAAATGCTCACAAAGTGTCACAAAACAACTATAAAGAGACAAAAACTACATAGAAACACAAAATCACTACAAAGTGACACAAAGTGACATCAAAGAGACACAAAGAAATGCAAAATGACTACAAAGTGACACAAAATAACTAAAGAGACATAAAATGACTACAAAAGACACCAAACAACTACAAAGAATCACTAAATCACTAAAAAGAGACAGAAAACTATTGCAAAGTGACACTAAATGACAAAACAATACACCTAAGAGACTTAACTGAGCCGAGGTGGCTGTCTCCCCCCCTCAGGGACCACTTCAGTCCAGAAAACATTACAGGTTTACTAATAGACGAGCGGAGAAAGCAGGAGAGCAGCCATGTTTCCTCCTCTGACATAACTGAAGAACAATATGTTTCAAACAGATTCAGATTCTAGAAAAAAAGAGGCAACTTTTCAGTCTCATTTCAATATAATTCTTTATGTGAATCATCTGATTTTTGCTACATAAAGCAGCTCATAAACAGGATAATATGTTCTTTATCTATTGTTTTAGTATAAAGAATAACTTATAATCACAGCATTTAAAATAGCTAAGAATCTGATCAGAGAAAAAGGTCCTGAAGAAACCTCAGAATAAAGCATTTTATATAAAACACATCTTTTAAAAAAATATTCATTTTACTTGTCACAGCAGGTTTTCTTTTATATGATGTTGGATTGTTGCAGGTGAGTCATTCAATATAGCTGCTTGTTTTCTACATTTGACCTGTTTTTAAGAACATTTGATGGACACAGAGCGACTTCTTTTACACATAAAACATATTTACATCATTCTTTAAAGCGGTTGATCGAGTGCCGTCGGTTCTACATCCTTCAGTTCCTTTAAACGTACTCTGAGCGTTTCCTGAAGGTCACGTCCGTGTTCATCACCTGGTATCTGCGCTGCAGGGCCGGAGAAGGCTCCACGGTGGAGCACCAGCAGGAGGAGACCAGGAGGAGCCCGGCCACCATGAGGAGGAACCCTCCGGCCCAGCCGCAGAACAGGGCATCACCGAACTCCCACCGCGGAACCACGTCGGGCACCTTGTCGTCGAAGAAGTGCACCACGGCCAGGTGGGCCATGTAGGACACGGGGATCAGACACAGCACCCCGGAGATGATCCCCAGCAGGCCTCCCGTCACTATCAGAGTCCTCTTGGTCCTGGAGCCGCCGCCGTCTCCACAGCTGTGGACCAGGTGGAGCCCCGGCACCGCCACCAGCATCCCCACTGCTCCCACTACCAGGGAGGCGCACATGAGGAGGCGGGCCAGCTTGAGGTCTCCGGAGAGGCCCAGCAGGCTGTCGTAGGCCCGGCACTCCATGCCGCCGATGTCCTGGACCACGCAGGTCTCCCACAGGCCCAGCTCGTAGCTCTCCACGGGCAGCAGCGCCGTGGACATGGTGAGCCACTGGGGCAGGATGGTGGTGGCCAGAGCACAGAGCCAGGCACCGACGTAGACCAGCATCCCCAGCATCTCCAGAGCCCAACCAGAAGAGTCCATGTTCTGTCTTTAGACCTCCACGCTTCACTTCTTCTTCTTCTTCTTCTTCTTCTTCTTCTTCTTCTTCTTCTTCTGGCTGCTCTTCAGGTGGAGAGGCTCCGTCCAAACAGCCGAGCTCGTTCAGAAAAACAGTTCCCACTCGGAGGAGCACTCATCTTCTGCTGCAGGGAGGAGAAAGAAGCCCCCCCCCCCCCCCCAGCCCCTCCCCTTTTACGGTGCTCCTGCTGCTGCTGCCGCTGTGCCAATGGGCAGAGCAACAGCAAGCCACAGGGGACGGAATTAAACGCAGACAGGATATTATGCATTCGGTTACGTAACAGATTAATCACATTTTTATGCTTCCTGCGTGTAAAAAAAAAAGCAGACAAATAATTTTAAAAATGATTTAGCAAATCATAAACAAAGATAAGATTCTGAGATTCTATAAAAACTCCATTTATTAATCTGTGAGTTTATTTTTTACAGCCATAAACACACAATTATTAATGTATCATGGGGCCAAACTTGAGTTAATTAATTTATAATCTATGTGATAAAATGATGCAGGGAAATAGAATTAGCTCCATTGATAGTGATATTTATTAACAATGATAAATATATCTAATTAATGATTATAATAACATTATTATATATATTTATATATATATATTTGTATGTTTGTGACGGCGGTCAGGCTTTTAGCTGCATGTGACTGAAACAGAAACAACAGAGCAGCTTATTGTTTGTTCTCATATGAACACTGATCGTAGGAGGCGACAGATCAAAGCTACGATGTGACAAAACGTTTCCCTGGCATCAACACACACACACACACACACACACACACACACACACACACACACACACACACACACACACACACACACACACACACACACACACACACACACACACACACACACACACACACACACACACACACACACAGACACACAAACAAAAATGCACAGATAAAATCCACAGATAAAATCCAGCCTGCTAAACTCCTCCTCCTCCTCCTCTGGAGAACAAAACGCTCAGCTGACTGCACCGACATCTTGAACAGAGAGTGCATGTTTGCCTGGCTGCACACACACACACACACACACACACACACACACACACACACACACACACACACACACACACACACACACACACACACACACACACACACACACACACACACACACTCACAGTCAGGTGTACTGGTCAGTTTTCAGAGCTGACTGGAATCACTCTCAGTACCAAACCCCACCAGAAAAACACAAAATGTTCCTCCCTAGTTCCAGAAACACAACTTTAGAAGAGCTCAGATATATCATTTATATAAATATATAAAGAGAATGTAATTGTCATAACGACTTCCTGTTTGGCAAACCCCCCCATTCTACTTCAATTTCATGTCTCACTGAATTTAAGTCACAGAACCAGAAGCCTGAAGAAAACTACGAGGAAATAAGTTTCATCATTCTTGTTGTAGTTCCTGCTGGACGACAACAAAGACCTGGTTTACTAGAAAATATCTAAAAAGTGTAATCAAACCTGTCACCAAACTCACAGAAACACAGAAAGGACATGAAGATCTGGAGCACTGTGACCCTTGAACTCGGCCTTTATGACACTACGGGTGTTTTGTATCACAAGTTTTCTGACAATGTATGTTTAAATGTGCAAATGAGGCATTATCTTATTAAATATGTGCTTATTTTCATACATTTCCAGAACAGAAATCTGAACACTGGATAAAACAGTTTGTTGACATATTAGAGTCAAAGGTTTTTATATTTTAGATATCTCTTTGTATCACTCCATAAATCAGAAAAAACTGTCAACAGACATAAAAACAATCCATTTCTCCATGTTTTTAGTATTAAATGTTGTATAAATCAGGCTATGAATGATATCTGAACAAACCCCTCTGTAGAAACCTTCAGAATATAGAGAGGAATGAAGCTGTAAAGTTTGGTGTATGTAAGAGCTACTGAAGTGGAGATTTCTGGATCAGAGTCTGAGAAAAAACTCATTTAGAGAAAACGTCCTTTAAAGATATGTTTAGTTAAATTACATACATGTTGAAGACTCTACAGGTGAATAGGGTAAAAAAATAACTAATAGATATCAACATGAAACTTCACCAGTTGATTACTGACATTAAGATGATTATTTTTTGTATTACAAGTTTTCTGAAATGTTATGTTTAAATATGCAAATGAGGCATTATCTAATGGTAACTTTTGGTGAATTTAGGAGAAATCTACAGACGCAAATAGACAAAGTAGTAAAATAAATGTTTTCTTTCCACTAGTCTTTCTGTAGAGAATCATCAAATTATGTGAATTTAATTCAAACTGGAAGAATAAGAAAGATAGACAGTTTGACACACCTAAAACTAATTTAATTAACATTGGCTCAGTGTCCCAATACACCTCAGACCAGGACCTGGAACTCGCTCACCTTAATGGAATGC